>NW_028239159.1:0-207181 GCF_036417535.1 Chlamydotis macqueenii
TATCTCCCGCCCCTCACGGTCCAGCTGTGCGCGCATGCGCGGGAGCTCGGCGGACCCCCCCCGCAAGTTGGGGGGCAGGAGACCACTTTGGGGTGAGAGCGCATTTTGGGGGGGGGCACGGCGCCATTTTGGGGGGGGTAGAAGGCCCAGTTGTGGGGCAGGAGGCCACACTTTCGGGGGCGAGAGTGCATTTTGTGGGGCACGACGCCATTTTGGGGGGGGTAGAAGGCCCAGTTGTGGGGCAGGAGGCCACTTTCGGGGGTGAGAGCGCATTTTGGGGGGCACGGTGCCATTTTGGGGGGTGTAGAAGGCCCAGTTGTGGGGCAGGAGGCCACTTTCGGGGGCGAGAGTGCATTTTGTGGGGCACGACGCCATTTTGGGGGGGTAGAAGGCCCAGTTGTGGGGCAGGAGGCCACTTTCGGGGGTGAGAGCGCATTTTTGGGGGCACGACGCCATTTTGGGGGGGTAGAAGGCCCAGTTGTGGGGCAGGAGGCCACTTCGGGGGTGAGAGCGCATTTTGGAGGGCACGACGCCATTTTGGGCGTGTAGAAGGCCCAGTTGTGGGGCAGGAGGCCCTGTTGGTCAGGGGAAAGCGCAGAACCCCGATGTCTGTGGTGCTGTAGATGCACTGGGAATGGCCGGTGAGGAGCACCAAGAGCTTGAGTGGCTGGCACTTTCGTTGTGGGAGCAATCGTCCGACGTTTTTGATTTTTCAGGGTTTTTTTTCAGTGGGCGCCCAGGTGCAGCTGGTGGTAAATGTCGAAGCCCTCTTGGTCAGGGAAAGCCCGGAGCCCCGATGTCTGTGGTGCTGTAGATGCGCTGGGAATGGCCGGTGAGGAGCAGCAAGAGCTTGACTGGCTGGGACTTTCGGTGTGGGATCAATCGTCCGACGTTCGTGATTTTTCGGGGTTTTTTTTCAGTGGGCGCCCAGGTTCAGCTGGTGGTAAACGTCGAAGCCCTGTTGGTCAGGGAAGCCCGGAGCCCCCGATGTCTGTGGTGCTGTAGATGCGCTGCCAATGGGCGGTGAGGAGCAGCAAGAGCTTGTGTTGCTGGCACTTTCGGTGTGGGATCAATCGTCCGATGTTCGTGATTTTTCGGGGTTTTACTTTCAGTGTGCGCCCAGGTTCAGCTGGTGGTAAACGTCGAAGCCCTGTTGGTCACGGAAAGCCCGGAGCCCCGATGTCTGTGGTGCTGTAGATGCGCTGGGAATGGCCGGTGAGGAGCAGCAAGAGCTTGACTGGCTGGCACTTTTGGTGTGGGAGCAATCGTCCGACGTTCGTGATTTTTGGGGGTTTTATTTCAGTGGGCGCCCAGGTTCAGCTGGTGGTAAATGTCGAAGCCCTGTTGGTCAGGGAAAGCCCACAGCCCCGATGTCTGTGGTGCTGTAGATGCGCTGGGAATGGCCGGTGAGGAGCAGCAAGAGCTTGACAGGCTGGCACTTTCGGTGTGGGAGCAATCGTCCGACGTTCGTGATTTTTCGGGGTTTTTTTTTCAGTGGGCGCCCAGGTTCAGCTGGTGGTAAACGTCGAAGCCCTGTTGGTCAGGGAAAGCCCGGAGCTCCGATGTCTGTAGTGCTGTAGATGAGCTGCCAGTGGCCGGTGAGGAACTGCAAGAGCTTGACTGGCTGGCACTTTCGGTGTGGGATCAATTGTCTGACGTTTTTGATTTTTCAGGGTTTTTTTTCAGTGGCCAACTAGGTGCAGCTGGTGGTAAATGTCGAAGGCCTGTTGGTCAGGGAAAGCCCAGAGCCGCGATGTCTGTGGTGCTGTAGATGCGCTGCCGAAGTCCGGTGAGGAGCAGCAAGAGCTTGACTGGCTGGCACTTTCGGTGTGGGAGCAATCGTCCGATGTTCGTGATTTTTCTTTTATTTTTTTCAGTGGGCGCCCAGGTGCAGCTGGTGGTAAACGTCGAAGCCCTGTTGGTCAGGGAAAGCGCAGAACCCCGATGTCTGTGGTGCTGTAGATGCACTGGGAATGGCCGGTGAGGAGCACCAAGAGCTTGACTGGCTGGCACTTTCGTTGTGGGAGCAATCGTCCGACGTTCGTGATTTTTGGGGGTTTTATTTCAGTGGGCGCCAAGGTTCAGCTGGTGGTAAACGTCGAAGCCCTGTTGGTCAGGGAAAGCCCGGAGCCCCGATGTCTGTGGTGCTGTAGATGCGCTGCCAAAGTCCGGTGAGGAGCAGCAAGAGCTTGTGTTGCTGGCACTTTCGGTGTGGGAGCAATCGTCCGACGTTCGTGATTTTTCGGGGTTCTTTTCAGTGGGAGCCCAGGTGCAGCGAGTGGTAAACGTCGAAGCCCTGTTGGTCAGGGAAAGCGCAGAACCCCGATGTCTGTGGTGCTGTAGATGCATTGCCAAAGTCCGGTGAGTAGCAGCAAGAGCTTGAGTTGCTGGCACTTTCGTTGTGGGAGCAATCGTCCGACGTTCGTGATTTTTCGTTTATTTATTTCAGTGGGCGCCCAGGTGCAGCTGGTGGTAAACGTCAAAGCCCTGTTGGTCAGGGAAAGCGCAGAACCCCGATGTCTGTGGTGCTGTAGATGCACTGCCAAAGTCCGGTGAGTAGCAGCAAGAGCTTGTGTTGCTGGCACTTTTGTTGTGGGAGCAATCGTCCGACGTTCGTGATTTTTCGGGGTTTTATTTCAGTGGGCGCCCAAGTGTAGCTGGTGGTAAATGTCGAAGCCCTGTTGGTCAGGGAAAGCCCGGAGCCCCGATGTCTGTGGTGCTGTAGATGCGCTGGGAATGGCCGGTGAGGAGCAGCAAGAGCTTGACTGGCTGGCACTTTCAATGTGGGAACAATCGTCCGACGTTCGTGATTTTTCGGGTTTTTTTTCCAGTGGGCGCCCAGGTTCAGCTGGTGGTAAACGTCGAAGCCCTGTTCGTCAGGGAATGCCCGGAGCCCCGATGTCTGTGGTGCTGTAGATGCGCTGGGAATGGCCGGTGAGGAGCAGCAAGAGCTTGACTGTCTGGCACTTTTAGTGTAGGAGCAATCGTCCGACGTTCGTGATTTTTCGGGGTTCTTTTCAGTGGGAGCCCAGGTGCAGCTGGTGGTAAATGTCGAAGCCCTGTTGGTCAGGGAAAGCCCGGAGCCCCGATGTCTGTGGTGCTGTAGATGCACTGCCACTGTCCGGTGAGGAGCAGCAAGAGTTTGACTGGCTGGCACTTTTGGTGTGGGAGCAATCGTCCGACGTTCGTCCTTTTTCAGGGTTTTTTTTCAGTGGGCAACCAGGTGCAGCTGGTGGTAAACGTCGAAGGCCTGTTGGTCAGGGAAAGCCCGGAGCCACGATGTCTGTGGTGCTGTAGATGCGCTGCAAATGGCCGGTGAGGAGCAGCAAGAGCTTGACTGGCTGGCACTTTCGTTGTGGGAGCAATCGTCCGACGTTCGTGATTTTTCGTTTATTTATTTCAGTGGGCGCCCAGGTGCAGCGGGTGGTAAACGTCAAAGCCCTGTTGGTCAGGGAAAGCGCAGAACCCCGATGTCTGTGGTGCTGTAGATGCACTGCCAAAGTCCGGTGAGTAGCAGCAAGAGCTTGTGTTGCTGGCACTTTTGTTGTGGGAGCAATCGTCCGACGTTCGTGATTTTTCGGGGTTTTATTTCAGTGGGCGCCCAAGTGCAGCTGGTGGTAAATGTCGAAGCCCTGTTGGTCAGGGAAAGCCCGGAGCCCCGATGTCTGTGGTGCTGTAGATGCGCTGGGAATGGCCGGTGAGGAGCAGCAAGAGCTTGACTGTCTGGCACTTTTAGTGTAGGAGCAATCGTCCGACGTTCGTGATTTTTCGGGGTTCTTTTCAGTGGGAGCCCAGGTGCAGCTGGTGGTAAATGTCGAAGCCCTGTTGGTCAGGGAAAGCCCGGAGCCCCGATGTCTGTGGTGCTGTAGATGCACTGCCACTGTCCGGTGAGGAGCAGCAAGAGTTTGACTGGCTGGCACTTTTGGTGTGGGAGCAATCGTCCGACGTTCGTCATTTTTCAGGGTTTTTTTTCAGTGGGCAACCAGGTGCAGCTGGTGGTAAATGTCGAAGGCCTGTTGGTCAGGGAAAGCGCAGAGCCCCGATGTCTGTGGTGCTGTAGATGCGCTGCAAATGGCCGGTGAGGAGCAGCAAGAGCTTGACTGGCTGGCACTTTCGGTGTGGGAGGAATCGTCGGACGTTCGTGATTTTTCGGGGTTCTTTTCAGTGGGAGCCCAGGTGCAGCTGGTGGTAAATGTCGAAGCCCTGATGGTCAGGGAAAGCCCGGAGCCCCGATGTCTGTGGTGCTGTAGATGCACTGCCACTGTCCGGTGAGGAGCAGCAAGAGCTTGACTGGCTGGCACTTTTGGTGTGGGAGCAATCGTCCGACGTTCGTCATTTTTCAGGGTTTTTTTTCAGGGGGCGCCCAGGTTCAGCTAGTGGTAAACGTCGAAGCCCTGTTGGTCAGGGAAAGCCCGGAGCCCCAATGTCTGTGGTGCTGTAGATGCACTACCACTGTCCGGTGAGGAGCAGCAAGAGCTTGACAGGCTGGCACTTTTGGTGTGGGACCAATCGTCCGACGTTCGTCCTTTTTCAGGGTTTTTTTTCAGTGGGCAACCAGGTGCAGCTGGTGGTAAACGTCGAAGGCCTGTTGGTCAGGGAAAGCCCGGAGCCACGATGTCTGTTGTGCTGTAGATGCGCTGCAAATGGCCGGTGAGGAGCAGCAAGAGCTTGACTGGCTGGCACTTTCGGTGTGGTAGCAATCGTCCGACGTTCGTGATTTTTCGGGGTTTTACTTTCAGTGGGCGCCCAGGTGCAGCTGGTGGTAAACGTCGAAGCCCTGTTGGTCAGGGAAAGCCCGGAGCCCCGATATCTGTGGTGCTGTAGATGCGCTGGGAATGGCCGGTGAGGAGCAGCAAGAGCTTGACTGTCTGGCACTTTTAGTGTAGGAGCAATCGTCCGACGTTCGTGATTTTTCGGGGTTGTTTTCAGTGGGAGCCCAGGTGCAGCTGGTGGTAAATGTCGAAGCCCTGTTGGTCAGGGAAAGCCCGGAGCCCCGATGCCTGTGGTGCTGTAGATGCACTGCCAAAGTCCGGTGAGGAGCAGCAAGAGCTTGACTGTCTGGCACTTTTGGTGTGGGAGCAATCGTCCGACGTTCGTGATTTTTGGGGGTTTTATTTCAGTGGGCGCCCAGGAGCAGCTGGTGGTAAATGTCGAAGCCCTGTTGGTCAGGGAAAGCCCGGAGCCCCGATGTCTGTTGTGCTGTAGATGCGCTGGGAATGGCCGGTGTTCAGCAGCTAGAGCTTGACTGTCTGGCACTTTTGGTGTGGGAGCAATCGTCCGACGTTCGTCATTTTTCAGGGTTTTTTTTCAGTGGGCGCCCAGGTACAGCTGGTGGTAAACGTCGAAGCCCTGTTGGTCAGGGAAAGCCCGGAGCCCCGATGTCTGTGGTGCTGTAGATGCGCTGGGAATGGCCGGTGTTCAGCAGCTAGAGCTTGACTGTCTGGCACTTCTGGTGTGGGAGCAATCGTCGGACGTTCGTGATTTTTCGGGGTTCTTTTCAGTGGGAGCCCAGGTGCAGCTGGTGGTACATGTCGAAGCCCTGATGGTCAGGGAAAGCCCGGAGCCCCGATGTCTGTGGTGCTGTAGATGCACTGCCACTGTCCGGTGAGGAGCAGCAAGAGCTTGACTGGCTGGCACTTTTGGTGTGGGAGCAATCGTCCGACGTTCGTCATTTTTCAGGGTTTTTTTTCAGGGGGCGCCCAAGGTTCAGCTAGTGGTAAACGTCGAAGCCCTGTTGGTCAGGGAAAGCCCGGAGCCCCGATGTCTGTGGTGCTGTAGATGCGCTGCCAAAGTCCGGTGAGGAGCAGCAAGAGCTTGACTGGCTGGCACTTTCGGTGTGGGAGCAATCGTCCGACGTTCGTGATTTTTCGGGCTTTTATTTCAGTGGGCGCCCAGGTTCAGCTGGTGGTAAACGTTGAAGCCCTGTTGGTCAGGGGAAGCGTAGAGCCCCGATGTCTGTGGTGCTGTAGATGCGCTGGGAATGGCCGCTGAGGAGCAGCAAGAGCTTGTGTTGCTGGCACTTTTGGTGTGGGAGCAATTGTCCGACGTTCGTGATTTTTCGGGGTTTTATTTCAGTGGGCGCCCAGGTGCAGCGGGTGGTAAACGTCGAAGCCCTGTTGGTCAGGGAAAGCGTAGAGCCCCGATGTCTGTGGTGCTGTAGATGCGCTGGGAATGGCCGCTGAGGAGCAGCAAGAGCTTGAGTTGCTGGCACTTTCGGTGTGGGAGCAATTGTCCGACGTTCGTGATTTTTCGGGGTTCTTTTCAGTGGGCGCCCAGGTTCAGCTGGTGGTAAATGTCGAAGCCCTGTTGGTCAGGGAAAGTCCAGAGCCCTGATGTCTGTGGTGCTGTAGATGCGCTGGGAATGGGCGGTGAGGAGCAGCAAGAGCTTGACAGGCTGGCATTTAAGGTGTGGGAGCAATCGTCCGACGTTCGTGATTTTTCGGGGTTTTATTTCAGTGGGCGCCCAGGTTCAGCTGGTGGTAAACGTCGAAGCCCTGTTGGTCAGGGAAAGCTCGGAGCCCCGATACCTGTGGTGCTGTAGATGCGCTGCCAATGGGCGGTGAGTAGCAGCAAGAGCTTGGCTGGCTGGCACTTTTGGTGTGGGAGCAATCGTCCGACGTTCGTGATTTTTCAGGGTTTTTTTTCAGTGGGTAACCAGGTGCAGCTGGTGGTAAACGTCGAAGCCCTGTTCGTCAGGGAAAGTCCAGAGCCCTGATGTCTGTGGTGCTGTAGATGCGCTGGGAATGGCCGGTGAGTAGCAGCAAGAGCTTGACAGGCTGGCATTTAAGGTGTGGCAGGAATCGTCTGACATTTGTGATTTTTGGGGTTTTTTTTTCAGGGGGCACCCAGGTGCAGCTGGTGGTAAATGTCGAAGCCCTGTTGTTCAGGGAAAGCGCAGAACCCCGATGTCTGTGGTGCTGTAGATGCACTGGGAATGGCCGGTGAGTAGCAGCAAGAGCTTGAGTTGCTGGCACTTTCGGTGTGGGAGGAATCGTCCGACGTTCGTGATTTTTCGGGGTTTTATTTCAGTGGGCGCCCAGGTGCAGCTGGTGGTAAACGTTGAAGCCCTGTCGGTCAGGGAAAGCTCGGAGCCCCGATATCTGTGGTGCTGTAGATGCGCTGCCAATGGCCGGTGAGGAGCAGCAAGAGCTTGACTGGCTGGCACTTTGGGTGTGGGAGCAATCGTCGGACGTTCGTGATTTTTCGGGGTTTTATTTCAGTGGGCGCCCAGGTGCAGCTGGTGGTAAACGTCGAAGCCCTGTTGGTCAGGGAAAGCCCGGAGCCCCGATGTCTGTGGTGCTGTAGATGCGCTGGGAATGGCCGGTGTTCAGCAGCTAGAGCTTGACTGTCTGGCACTTTTGGTGTGGGAGCAATCGTCCGACGTTCGTGATTTTTCGGGGTTTTACTTTCAGTGGGCGCACAGGTGCAGCTGGTGGTAAATGTCGAAGCCGTGTTGGTCAGGGAAAGCCCGGAGCCCCGATGTCTGTGGTGCTGTAGATGCGCTGGGAATGGGCGGTGAGGAGCAGCAGGAGCTTGAGTTGCTGGCACTTTCAGTGTGGGAGCAATCGTCGGACGTTTGTGATTTTTGGGGATTTTTATTCACTGGGCGCCCAGGTTCAGTAGGTGGTAAACATCGAAGGCCTGTTGGTCAGGGAAAGCCCAGAGCCCCGATGTCTGTGGTGCTGTAGATGCGCTGGGAATGGCCGGTGAGGAGCAGCAAGAGCTTGACAGGCTGGCATTTAAGGTGTGGCAGGAATCGTCCGACGTTCGTGATTTTTGGGGTTTTTTTTTCAGGGGGCACCCAGGTGCAGCTGGTGGTAAATGTCGAAGCCCTGTTGGTCAGGGAAAGCCCGGAGCCCCGATGTCTGTGGTGCTGTAGATGCACTGCCAAAGTCCGGTGAGGAGCAGCAAGAGCTTGACAGGCTGGCACTTTCGGTGTGGGAGCAATCGTCCGACGTTCGTGATTTTTCGGGGTTCTTTTCAGTGGGAGCCCAGCTGCAGCGAGTGGTAAACGTCGAAGCCCTGTTGGTCAGGGAAAGCCCGGAGCCCCGATGTCTGTGGTGCTGTAGATGCGCTGGGAATGGGCGGTGAGGAGCAGCAAGAGCTTGACAGGCTGGCACTTTCGGTGTGGGAGCAATCGTCCGACGTTTTTGATTTTTCAGGGTTTTTTTTCAGTGGGAGCCCAGGTGCAGCTGGTGGTAAATGTCGAAGCCCTGTTCGTCAGGGAAAGTCCAGAGCCCTGATGTCTGTGGTGCTGTAGATGCGCTGGGAATGGCCGGTGAGTAGCAGCAAGAGCTTGACAGGCTGTCATTTAAGGTGTGGCAGGAATCGTCCGACATTTGTGTTTTTTGGGGTTTTTTTTTCAGGGGGCACCCAGGTGCAGCTGGTGGTAAACGTCGAAGCCCTGTTCATCAGGGAAAGCCCGGAGCCCCGATGTCTGTGGTGCTGTAGATGCACTGCCAATGGGCGATGAGGAGCAGCAAGAGCTTGACTTGCTAGCACTTTCGGTGTGGGAGCAATCGTCCGACGTTCGTGATTTTTCGTTTATTTTTTTCAGTGGGCGCCCAGGTTCAAATGGTGGTAAACGTCGAAGGCCTGTTGGTCAGGGAAAGCGCAGAGCCCCGATGTCTGTGGTGTTGTAGATGCGCTGCCAATAGCCGGTGAGGAGCAGCAAGAGGCTCACATGCTGGCACTTTCGTTGTGGGTGCAATCGTCCGACGTTCGTGATTTTTGCGGTTTTTTTTTCAGTGGGCGCCCAGGTGCAGCTGGTGGTAAACGTCGAAGCCCTGTTCGTCAGGGAAATTCCAGAGCCCTGATGTCTGTGGTGCTATAGATGCGCTGGGAATGTCCGGTGAGTAGCAGCAAGAGCTTGACAGGCTGGCATTTAAGGTGTGGCAGGAATCGTCCGACATTTGTGATTTTTGGAGTTTTTTTTTCAGGCGGCACCCAGGTGCAGCTGGTGGTAAACGTCGAAGCCCTGTTGGTCAGGGAAAGCCCGGAGCCCCGATGTCTGTGGTGCTGTAGATGCGCTGGGAATGGCTGGTGAGGAGCAGCAAGAGCTTGACTGGCTGGCACTTTCAATGTGGGAACAATCGTCCGACGTTCGTGATTTTTCGGGTTTTTTTTCCAGTGGGCGCCCAGGTTCAGCTGGTGGTAAACGTCGAAGCCCTGTTCGTCAGGGAAAGCCCGGAGCCCCGATGTCTGTGGTGCTGTAGATGCGCTGGGAATGGGCGGTGAGGAGCAGCAAGAGCTTGACTGGCTGGCACTTTCGTTGTGGGAGCAATCGTCCGACGTTCGTGATTTTTCGGGCTTTTATTTCAGTGGGAGCCGAGGTGCAGCTGGTGGTAAATGTCGAAGCCCTGTTGGTCAGGGAAAGCCCGGAGCCCCGATGTCTGTGGTGCTGTAGATGCACTGCTAAAGTCCGGTGAGCAGCAGCAAGAGCTTGACTGGCTGACACTTTGGGTGTGGGCGCAATCGTCGGACGTTCGTGATTTTTCGGGGTTTTATTTCAGTGGGCGCCCAGGTTCAGCTGGTGGTAAACTTCTAAGACCTGTTGGTCAGGGAAAGCCCGGAGCCCCGATGTCTGTGGTGCTGTAGATGCACTGCTAAAGTCCGGTGAGCAGCAGCAAGAGCTTGACTGGCTGGCACTTTTGGTGTGGGAGCAATCGTCCGACGTTCGTCATTTTTCAGGGTTTTTTTTCAGTGGGCGCCCAGGTGCAGCTGGTGGTAAATGTCGAAGGCCTGTTGGTCAGGGAAAGCCCGGAGCCACGATGTCTGTGGTGCTGTAGATGCACTGCCAAAGTCTGGTGAGTAGCAGCAAGAGCTTGAGTTGCTGGCACTTTCGTTCTGGGAGCAATCGTCCGACGTTCGTGATTTTTCGGAGTTTTATTTCAGTGGGCGCCCAGGTGCAGCTGGTGGTAAATGTCGAAGCCCTGTTGGTCAGGGAAAGCCCGGAGCCCCGATGTCTGTGGTGCTGTAGATGCGCTGCCAATGGTCGGTGAGGAGCAGCAAGAGGCTGACATGCTGGCACTTTCGGTCTGGGAGCAATCGTCCGACGTTCGTGATTTTTGGGGTTTTTTTCAGTGGGCGCCCAGGTGCAGCTGGTGGTAAACGTCGAAGCCCTGTTGGTCAGGGAACGCGCAGAACCCCGATGTCTGTGGTGCTGTAGATGCGCTGCCAATGGCCGGTGAGGAGCAGCAAGAGCTTGACTGGCTGGCACTTTCAGTGTGGGAGCAATAGTCCGACGTTTGTGATTTTTCGGGGTTTTTTTCAGTGGGCACCCAGGTGCAGGTGATGGTAAATGTCGAAGCCCTCTTGGTCAGGGAAAGCGTAGAACCCTGATGTCTGTGGTGCTGTAGATGCACTGCCAAAGTCCGGTGAGTAGCAGCAAGAGCTTGACTGGCTGGCACTTTCGGTGTGGGAGGAATCGTCCGACGTTCGTGATTTTTCAGGGTTTTATTTCAGTGGGCGCCCAGGTGCAGCTGGTGGTAAACATCGAAGCCCTGTTGGTCAGGGAAAGCTCGGAGCCCCGATGTCTGTGGTGCTGTAGATGCGCTGCCAATGGCCGGTGAGGAGCAGCAAGAGCTTGACTGTCTGGCACTTTCGGTGTGGGAGCAATCGTCCGACGTTCGTGATTTTTGGAGGTTTTATTTCAGTGGGCGCCCAGGTTCAGCTGGTGGTAAACGTTGAAGCCCAGTTGGTCAGGGAAAGCCCGGAGCCCCGATGTCTGTGGTGCTGTAGATGCGCTGGGAATGGCCGGTGAGGAGCAGCAAGAGCTTGTGTTGCTGGCACTTTCGGTGTGGGAGCAATCGTCCGACGTTCGTGATATTTCGGGGTTCTTTTCAGTGGGAGCCTAGGTGCAGCGAGTGGTAAACGTCGAAGCCCTGTTGGTCAGGGAAAGCCCGGAGCCCCGATGTCTGTAGTGCTGTACATGAGCTGCCAGTGGCCGGTGAGGAACTGCAAGAGCTTGACTGGCTGGCACTTTGGGTGTGGGATCAATTGTCCGACGTTTTCGATTTTTCAGGGTTTTTTTTCAGTGGCCAACTAGGTGCAGCTGGTGGTAAATGTCGAAGGCCTGTTGGTCAGGGAAAGCCCAGAGCCGCGATGTCTGTGGTGCTGTAGATGCGCTGCCAATGGCCGGTGAGGAGCAGCAAGAGCTTGACTGGCTGGCACTTTCAGTGTGGGAGCAATCGTCCGACGTTTGTGATTTTTCGCGGTTTTTTTCAGTGGGCACCCAGGTGCAGCTGGTGGTAAACGTCGAAGCCCTGTTGTTCAGGGAAAGCGCAGAACCCCGATGTCTGTGGTGCTGTAGATGCTCTGCCAAAGTCCGGTGTGTAGCAGCAAGAGCTTGAGTTGCTGGCACTTTCGGTGTGGGAGGAATCGTCCGACGTTCGTGATTTTTCGGGGTTTTATTTCAGTTGGCGCCCAGTTGCAGCTGGTGGTAAACGTCGAAGCCCGGTTCGTCAGGGAAAGCCCGGAGCCCCGATGTCTGTGGTGCTGTAGATGCGCTGGGAATGGCCGGTGAGAAGCAGCAAGAACTTGTTTTGCTGGCACTTTCGGTGTGTGAGCAATCGACCGATGTTCGTGATTTTTTGGGGGTTCTTTTCAGTGGGCGCCCAGGTGCAGCTGGTGGTAAACGTCGAAGCCCTGTTCGTCAAGGAAAGTCCAGAGCCCCGATGTCAGTGGTGCTGTAGATGCGCTGGCAATGGCTGGTGAGGAGTAGCTACAGCTTGACAGGCTGGCACTTTCGGTGTGGGAGCAATCGTCCGACGTTCGTGATTTTTCGGGGTTTTTTTTCAGTGGGCGCCCAGGTTCAGCTGGTGGTAAACGTCGAAGCCCTGTTGTTCAGGGAAAGCGCAGAACCCCAATGTCTGTGGTGCTGTAGATGCACTGCCAAAGTCTGGTGAGGAGAAGCAAGAGCTTGACTGGCTGGCATTTTCGGTGTGGGAGCAATCGTCCGACGTTTGTGATTTTTCATTTATTTTTTTCAGTGGGCGCCCAGGTGCAGCGGGTGGTAAACGTCGAAGCCGTGTTCGTCAGGGAAAGCCCAGAGCCCTGATATCTGTGGTGCTGTAGATGCGCTGGGAATGGGCGGTGAGGCGCAGCAAGAGCTTGACAGGCTGCCATTTAAGGTGTGGCAGGAATCGTCCGACATTTGTGATTTTTCGGGGTTTTTTTTCAGTGGGCGCCCAGGTGCAGCTGGTGGTAAATGTCGAAGCCCTGTTGGTCAGGGAAATCCCGGAGCCCCGATGTCTGTGGTGCGGTAGATGCACTGCCAAAGTCCGGTGAGGAGCAGCAAGAGCTTGAGTTGCTGGCACTTTCGATGTGGGTGCAATCGTCTGACGTTCGTGATTTTTGGGGTTTTTTTTCAGTGGGCAACCAGGTGCAGCTGGTGGTAAACGTCGAAGCCCTGTTGGTCAGGGAAATCCCGGAGCCCCGATGTCTGTGGTGCTGTAGATGCGCTGCCAATAGCCGGTGAGGAGCAGCAAGAGGCTGACATGCTGGCACTTTCGATGTGGGTGCAATCGTCTGACGTTCGTGATTTTTGGGGTTTTTTTTTCACTGGGCGCCCAGGTGCAGCTGATGGTAAATGTCGAAGCCCTGTTGGTCAGGGAAAGCCCGGAGCCCCGATGTCTGTGGTGCTGTAGATGCGCTGCCAATGGCCGGTGAGGAGCAGCAAGAGCTTGACTGGCTGGCACTTTCAGTGTGGGAGCAATAGTCCGACGTTTGTGATTTTTGGGGGTTTTATTTCAGTGGGCGCCCAGGTTCAGCTGGTGGTAAACGTCGAAGCCCAGTTGGTCAGGGAAAGCCCGGAGCCCCGATGTCTGTGGTGCTGTAGATGCACTGCCAAAGTCCGGTGAGTAGCAGCAAGAGCTTGAGTTGCTGGCACTTTCAGTGTGGGAGCAATCGTCCGACGTTCGTGATTTTTCAGGGTTTTATTTCAGTGGGCGCCCAGGTGCAGCTGGTGGTAAACGTCGAAGCCCTGTTGGTCAGGGAAAGCCCGGAGCCCCGATGTCTGTGGTGCTGTAGATGCCCTGCCAATGGGCGGTGAGGAGCAGCAAGAGCTTGAGTTGCTGGCACTTTCAGTGTGGGAATAATCGTCCGATGTTCGTGATTTTTAGTTTATTTTTTTCAGTGGGCGCCCAGGTGCAGCTGGTGGTAAATGTCGAAGCCCTGTTGGTCAGGGAAAGCCCGGAGCTGCGATGTCTGTGGTGCTGTAGATGCGCTGCCAATGGCCGGTGAGGAGCAGCAAGAGCTTGAGTTGCTGGCAGTTTCGGTGTGGGAGCAATCGTCCGATATTCATGATTTTTCGTTTATTTTTTTCAGTGGGCGCCCAGGTGCAGCTGGTGGTAAACGTCGAACGCTGTTCGTCAGGGAAAGCCTGGAGCCCCGATGTCTGTGGTGCTGTAGATGCACTGCCAAAGTCCGGTGAGTAGCAGCAAGAGCTTGAGTTGCTGGCACTTTCGTTGTGGGAGCAATCGTCCGACGTTCGTGATTTTTCGGGGTTTTATTTCAGTGGGCGCCCAGGTTCAGCTGGTGGTAATCGTCGAAGCCCAGTTGGTCAGGGAAAGCCCGGAGCCCCGATGTCTGTGGTGCTGTAGATGCGCTGGGAATGGCCGGTGTTCAGCAGCTAGAGCTTGACTGTCTGGCACTTTTGGTGTGGGAGCAATCGTCCGACGTTCGTGATTTTTCGGGGTTCTTTTCAGTGGGAGCCCAGGTGCAGCTGGTGGTAAACGTCGAAGGCCTGTTGGTCAGGGAAAGCCCAGAGCCCCGATGTCTGTGGTGCTTTAGATGCGCTGGGAATGGCCGGTGAGGAGCAGCAAGAGCTTGAGTTGCTGGCACTTTCGGTGTGGGAGCAATCGTCCGACGTTCGTGATTTTTCGGGGTTTTTTTTCAGTGGGCGCCCAGGTTCAGCTGGTGGTAAACGTCGAAGCCCTGTTGTTCAGGGAAAGCGCAGAACCCCAATGTCTGTGGTGCTGTAGATGCACTGCCAAAGTCTGGTGAGTAGCAGCAAGAGCTTGAGTTGCTGGCACTTTCGTTGTGGGAGCAATCGTCTGACGTTCGTGATTTTTCGGAGTTTTATTTCAGTGGGCGCCCAGGTGCAGCTGGTGGTAAACGTTGAAGCCCTGTTGGTCAGGGAAAGCTCGGAGCCCTGATGTCTGTGGTGCTGTAGATGCACTGCCAAAGTCCGGTGAGTAGCAGCAAGAGCTTGAGTTGCTGGCACTTTCGTTGTGGGAGCAATCGTCCGACGTTCGTGATTTTTCGGGGTTTTATTTCAGTGGGCGCCCAGGTGCAGCTGGTGGTAAACGTCGAAGCCCTGTTGGTCAGGGAAAGCCCGGAGCCCCGATGTCTGTGGTGCTGTAGATGCCCTGCCAATGGGCGGTGAGTAGCAGCAAGAGCTTGAGTTGCTGGCAGTTTCGGTGTGGGAGCAATCGTCCGATATTCATGATTTTTCGTTTATTTTTTTCAGTGGGCGCCCAGGTGCAGCTGGTGGTAAAAGTCGAAGCCCTGTTCGTCAGGGAAAGCCCGGAGCCGCGATGTCTGTGGTGCTGTAGATGCACTGCCAAAGTCCGGTGAGTAGCAGCAAGAGCTTGAGTTGCTGGCACTTTCGTTGTGGGAGCAATCGTCCGACGTTCGTGATTTTTCGGGGTTCTTTTCAGTGGGAGCCCAGGTGCAGCTGGTGGTAAACGTCGAAGGCCTGTTGGTCAGGGAAAGCCCGGAGCTCCGATGTCTGTGGTGCTGTAGATGAGCTGCCAGTGGCCGGTCAGGAACTGCAAGAGCTTGACTGGCTGGCACTTTCGGTGTGGGATCAATTGTCCGACGTTTTTGATTTTTCAGGGTTTTTTTTCAGTGGCCAACTAGGTGCAGCTGGTGGTTAATGTCGAAGGCCTGTTGGTCAGGGAAAGCCCAGAGCCGCGATGTCTGTGGTGCTGTAGATGCGCTGGGAATGGGCGGTGAGGAGCAGGAAGAGCTTGAGTTGCTGGCACTTTCAGTGTGGGAGCAATCGTCTGACGTTTTTGATTTTTCAGGGTTTTTTTTCAGTGGGTAACCAGGTGCAGCTGGTGGTAAATGTCGAAGCCCTGTTGGTGAGGGAAAGCCCGGAGCCCCGATGTCTGTGGTGCTGTAGATGCGCTGGGAATGGCCAGTGAAGAGCAGCAAGAGCTTGACTGGCTGGGACTTTCGGTGTGGGAGCAATCGTCCGACGTTTGTGATTTTTTGGGGTTTTTTTTCAGTGGGCGCCCAGGTTCAGCTGGTAGTAAACGTCGAAGCCCTGTTCGTCAGGGAAAGCCCAGAGCCCCGATGTCTGTGGTGCTGTAGATGCGCTGGGAATGGGCGGTGAGGAGCAGCAAGAGCTTGTGTTGCTGGCACTTTCGGTGTGGGAGCAATCGTCCGATGTTCGTGATTTTTCGGGGTTTTACTTTCAGTGTGCGCCCAGGTTCAGCTGGTGGTAAACGTCGAAGCCCTGTTGGTCACGGAAAGCCCGGAGCCCCGATATCTGTGATGCTGTAGATGAGCTGCCAATGGCCGGTGAGGAGCAGCAAGAGCTTGACTGTCTGGTACTTTCGGTGTGGGAGCAATCGTCCGATGTTCGTGATTTTTAGTTTATTTTTTTCAGTGGGCGCCCAGGTTCAGCTGGTGGTAAACGTCGAAGCCCTGTTGGTCAGGGAAAGCCCGGAGCCCCGATGTCTGTGGTGCTGTAGATGCACTGCCAAAGTCTGGTGAGTAGCAGCAAGAGCTTGAGTTGCTGGCACTTTCGTTGTGGGAGCAATCGTCTGACGTTCGTGATTTTTCGGAGTTTTATTTCAGTGTGCGCCCAGGTGCAGCTGGTGGTAAACGTTGAAGCCCAGTTGGTCAGGGAAAGCTCGGAGCCCCGATGTCTGTGGTGCTGTAGATGCCCTGCCAATGGGCGGTGAGTAGCAGCAAGAGCTTGAGTTGCTGGCAGTTTCGGTGTGGGAGCAATCGTCCGATATTCATGATTTTTCGTTTATTTTTTTCAGTGGGCGCCCAGGTGCAGCTGGTGGTAAACGTCGAACGCTGTTCGTCAGGGAAAGCCTGGAGCCTTGATGTCTGTGGTGCTGTAGATGCACTGCCAAAGTCCGGTGAGTAGCAGCAAGAGCTTGAGTTGCTGGCAGTTTCCTTGTGGGAGCAATCGTCCGACGTTCGTGATTTTTCGGGGTTTTATTTCAGTGGGAGCCCAGGTGCAGCTGGTGGTAAATGTCGAAGCCCTGATGGTCAGGGAAAGCCCGGAGCCCCGATGTCTGTGGTGCTGTAGATGTGCTGCCAATGGCCGGTGAGGAGAAGCAAGAGCTTGAGTTGCTGGCACTTTCGTTGTGGGAGCAATCGTCCGACGTTCGTGATTTTTCGGGTTTTTTTTCCAGTGGGCGCCCAGGTTCAGCTGGTGGTAAACGTCGAAGCCCTGTTGGTCAGGGAAAGCCCGGAGCCCCGATGTCTGTGGTGCTGTAGATGTGCTGCCAATCGCCGCTGAGGAGCAGGAAGAGCTTGACTGGCTGGCACTTTGAGTGTGGGAGCAATCGTCGGACGTTCGTGATTTTTCGGGGTTTTATTTCAGTGGGCGCCCAGGTTCAGCTGGTGGTAATCGTCGAAGCCCAGTTGGTCAGGGAAAGCCCGGAGCCCCGATGTCTGTGGTGCTGTAGATGCGCTGGGAATGGCCGGTGTTCAGCAGCTAGAGCTTGACTGTCTGGCACTTTTGGTGTGGGAGCAATCGTCCGACGTTCGTGATTTTTCGGGGTTCTTTTCAGTGGGAGCCCAGGTGCAGCTGGTGGTAAACGTCGAAGGCCTGTTGGTCAGGGAAAGCCCGGAGCCCCGATGTCTGTGGTGCTGTAGATGCGCTGGGAATGGCCGGTGAGGAGCAGCAAGAGCTTGAGTTGCTGGCACTTTCGGTGTGGGAGGAATCGTCCGACGTTCGTGATTTTTCGGGGTTTTATTTCACTGGGCTCCCAGGTTCAGCTGGTGGTAAATGTCGAAGCCCTGTTCGTCAGGGAAAGCCCGGAGCCCCGATGTCTGTGGTGCTGTAGATGCGCTGCCAATGGCCGGTGAGGAGCAGCAAGAGGTTGACTGGCTGGCACTTTTGGTGTGGGAGCAATCGTCCGACGTTCGTGATTTTTCGGGGTTCTTTTCAGTGGGAGCCCAGGTTCAGCGAGTGGTAAACGTCGAAGGCCTGTTGGTCAGGGAAAGCCCGGAGCCCCGATGTCTGTGGTGCTGTAGATGCGCTGGGAATGGCCTGTGAGGAGCAGCAAGAGCTTGACTGGCTGGCACTTTCGGTGTGGGAGCAAACGTGCGATGTTCGTGATTTTTCGTTTATTTTTTTCAGTGGGCGCCCAGGTTCAGCTGGTGGTAAACGTTGAAGCCCTGTTGTTCAGGGAAAGCGCAGAACCCCGATGTCTGTGGTGCTGTAGATGCACTGCCAAAGTCCGGTGAGTAGCAGCAAGAGCTTGAGTTGCTGGCACTTTCGGTGAGGGAGGAATCGTCTGACGTTCGTGATTTTTCGGGGTTTTATTTCAGTGGGCGCCCAGGTTCAGCTGGTGGTAAACTTCTAAGCCCTGTTGGTCAGGGAAAGGCCGGAGCCCCGATGTCTGTGGTGCTGTATATGCCCTGGGAATGGCCGGTGTTCAGCAGCTAGAGCTTGACTGGCTGGCACTTTCGGTGTGGGAGCAATCGTCCGACGTTCGTGATTTTTCGGGGTTCTTTTCAGTGGGAGCCGAGGTGCAGCTGGTGTTAAATGTCGAAGCCCTGATGGTCAGGGAAAGCCCGGAGCCCCGATGTCTGTGGTGCTGTAGATGCGCTGCCAATGGCCGCTGTTCAGCAGCTAGAGCTTGACTGGCTGGCACTTTCGGTGTGGGAGCAATCGTCCGACGTTCGTGATTTTTCAGGGTTTTACTTTCAGTGGGCGCACAGGTGCAGCTGGTGGTAAACGTCGAAGCCCTGTTGGTCAGGGAAAGCCCACAGCCCCGATGTCTGTGGTGCTGTAGATGCGCTGGGAATGGGCGGTGAGGAGCAGCAAGAGCTTGAGTTGCTGGCACTTTCAGTGTAGGAGCAATCGTCGGACGTTTGTGATTTTTGGGGATTTTTATTCACTGGGCGCCCAGGTTCAGCTGGTGGTAAACGTCGAAGCCCTGTTGGTCAGGGAAAGCCCGGAGCCCCGATGTCTGTGGTGCTGTAGATGCCCTGCCAATGGGCGGTGAGGAGCAGCAAGAGCTTGACTGGCTGGCACTTTTGCTGTGGGAGCAATCGTCCGACGTTCGTGATTCTTCGGGGTTTTACTTTCAGTGGGCGCCCAGGTTCAGCTGGTGGTAAACGTCGAAGCCCTGTTGGTCAGGGAAAGCCCGGAGCCCCGATGTCTGTGGTGCTGTAGATGCGCTGGGAATGGCCGGTGAGGAGCAGCAAGAGCTTCATTGGCTGGCACTTTTGCTGTGGGAGCAATCGTCCGAAGTTCGTGATTTTTCTTTAATTTTTTTCAGCGGGCGCCCAGGTTCAGCTGGTGGTAAACGTCGAAGCCCTGTTGGTCAGGGAAAGCCCGGAGCCGCGATGTCTGTGGTGCTGTAGATGCGCTGCCAAAGTCCGGTGAGTAGCAGCAGGACCTTGGGTTGCTGGCACTTTCGTTGTGGGAGCAATCGTCCGACGTTCGTGATTTTTCGGGGTTTTATTTCAGTGGGCGCCCAGGTGCAGCTGGTGGTAAATGTCGAAGCCCTGTTGGTCAGGGAAAGCCCGGAGCCCCGATGTCTGTGGTGCTGTAGATGCGCTGCCAATGGCCGGTGAGGAGCAGCAAGAGCTTGACTGTCTGGCACTTTCGGTGTGGGTGCAATCGTCCGACGTTTGTGATTTTTGGGGTTTTTTTCAGTGGGCGCCCAGGTGCAGCTGGTGGTAAACGTTGAAGCCCTGTTGGTCAGGGAAAGCTCGGAGCCCCGATGTCTGTGGTGCTGTAGATGCACTGGGAGTGTCCGGGGAGGATCAGCAAGAGCTTGACTGGCTGGCACTTTCGTTGTGGGAGCAATCGTCCGACGTTTGTGATTTTTCGGGGTTTTATTTCAGTGGGCGCCCAGGTGCAGCTGGTGGTAAACGTTGAAGCCCTGTTGGTCAGGGAAAGCTCGGAGCCCCGATGTCTGTGGTGCTGTAGATGCCCTGCCAATGGGCGGTGAGTAGCAGCAAGAGCTTGAGTTGCTGGCACTTTCGGTGTGGGAGCAATCGTCCGACGTTCGTGATTTTTCGGGGTTTTATTTCAGTGGGGGCCCAGGTTCAGCTGGTGGTAAATGTCGAAGCCCTGATGGTCAGGGAAAGCCCGGAGCCGCGATGTCTGTGGTGCTGTAGATGCGCTGCCAATGGCCGGTGAGGAGCAGCAAGAGCTTGACTGGCTGGCACTTTCAATGTGGGAACATTCGTCCGACGTTCGTGATTTTTCGGGTTTTTTTTCCAGTGGGCGCCCAGGTTCAGCTGGTGGTAAACGTCGAAGCCCTGTTCGTCAGGGAAAGCCCGGAGCCCCGATGTCTGTGGTGCTGTAGATGCGCTGGGAATGGCCGGTGAGGAGCAGCAAGAGCTTGTGTTGCTGGCACTTTCGGTGTGGGAGCAATCGTCCGACGTTCGTGATTTTTCGGGGTTCTTTTCAGTGGGAGCCCAGGTGCAGCGAGTGGTAAATGTCGAAGCCCTGTTGGTCAGGGAAAGCCCGGAGCCGCGATGTCTGTGGTGCTGTAGATGCGCTGCCAATGGCCGGTGAGGAGCAGCAAGAGCTTGACTGGCTGGCACTTTCGGTGTGGGAGCAATCGTCCGACGTTTGTGATTTTTCGTTTATTTTTTTCAGTGGGCGCCCAGGTGCAGCGGGTGGTAAACGTCGAAGCCCTGTTGGTCAGGGAAAGCCCGGAGCCGCGATGTCTGTGGTGCTGTAGATGAGCTGGGAATGGCCGGTGAGTAGCAGCAAGAGCTTGACAGGCTGGCATTTAAGGTGTGGCAGGAATCGTCCGACATTTGTGATTTTTCAGGGTTTTTTTTCAGTGGGTAACCAGGTGCAGCTGGTGGTAAATGTCCAAGCCCCGTTCGTCAGGGAAAGCCCAGAGCCGCGATGTCTGTGGTGCTATAGATGCGCTGGGAATGGGCGGTGAGGAGCAGCAAGAGCTTGAGTTGCTGGCACTTTTGGTGTGGGAGCAATCGTCCGACGTTTTTGATTTTTCAGGGTTTTTTTTCAGTGGGTAACCAGGTGCAGCTGGTGGTAAATGTCGAAGCCCTGTTGGTCAGGGAAAGCGCAGAACCCCGATATCTGTGGTGCTGTAGATGCGCTGGGAATGGCCGGTGAGGAGCAGCAAGAGCTTGACTGGCTGGCACTTTCAATGTGGGAACAATCGTCCGACGTTCGTGATTTTTCGGGTTTTTTTTCCAGTGGGCGCCCAGGTTCAGCTGGTGGTAAACGTCGAAGCCCTGTTGGTCAGGGAAAGCCCGGAGCCCCGATGTCTGTGGTGCTGTAGATGCGCTGGGAATGGCCGGTGAGGAGCAGAAAGAGCTTGTGTTGCTGGCACTTTCGGTGTGGGAGCAATCGTCCGACGTTCGTGATTTTTCGGGGTTCTTTTCAGTGGGAGCCCAGGTGCAGCTGGTCGTAAACGTTGAAGCCCTGTTGGTCAGGGAAAGCCCGGAGCTCCGATGTCTGTGGTGCTGTAGATGCACTGCCAAAGTCCGGTGAGGAGCAGCAAGAGCTTGACTGGCTGGCACTTTCGGTGTGGGAGGAATCGTCCGACGTTCGTGATTTTTGGGGGTTTTATTTCAGTGGGCGCCCAGGTGCAGCTGGTGGTAAATGTCGAAGCCCTGTTGGTCAGGGAAAGCCCGGAGCCCCGATGTCTGTGGTGCTGTAGATGCGCTGGGAATGGCCGGTGTTCAGCAGCTAGAGCTTGACTGTCTGGCACTTTTGGTGTGGGAGCAATCATCCGACGTTCGTCATTTTTCAGGGTTTTTTTTCAGTGGGCGCCCAGGTTCAGCTGGTGGTAGACGTCGAAGGCCTGTTGGTCAGGGAAAGCCCGGAGCCCCGATGTCTGTGGTGCTGTAGATGTGCTGCCAATGGCCGGTGAGGAGCAGCAAGAGCTTGAGTTGCTGGCACTTTTGGTGTGGGAGCAATCGTCCGACGTTCGTGATTTTTCGGGGTTTTATTTCAGTGGGCGCCCAGGTGCCGCTGGTGGTAAACGTTGAAGCCCTGTTGGTCAGGGAAAGCTCGGAGCCCCGATGTCTGTGGTGCTGTAGATGCCCTGCCAATGGGCGGTGAGTAGCAGCAAGAGCTTGACTGTCTGGCACTTTCGGTGTGGGAGCAATCGTCCGATGTTCGTGATTTTTCGTTTATTTTTTTCAGTGGGCGCCCAGGTTCATCTGGTGGTAAACGTCGAAGCCCTGTTGGTCAGGGGAAAGCCCGGAGCCCCGATGTCTGTGGTGCTGTAGATGCGCTGCGAATGGCCGGTGAGGAGCAGCAAGAGCTTGACTGGCTGGCACTTTCAATGTGGGAACAATCGTCCGACGTTCGTGATTTTTGGGGGTTTTATTTCAGTGGGCGCCCAGGTTCAGCTGGTGGTAAACTTCTAAGCCCTGTTGGTCAGGGAAAGCCCGGAGCCCCGATGTCTGTGGTGCTGTAGATGCGCTGGGAATGGCCGGTGAGGAGCAGCAAGAGCTTGACTGGCTGGCACTTTCGGTGTTGGAGCAATCGTCCGATGTTCATGATTTTTCGTTTATTTTTTTCAGTGGGCGCCCAGGTGCAGCTGATGGTAAATGTCGAAGCCCTCTTAGTCAGGGAAAGCGTAGAACCCCGATGTCTGTGGTGCTGTAGATGCACTCCCAAAGTCCGGTGAGTAGCAGCAAGAGCTTGAGTTGCTGGCACTTTCGGTGTGGGAGCAATCGTCCGACGTTCGTGATTTTTCGGGGTTTTATTTCAGTGGGCGCCCAGGTGCAGCTGGTGGTAAACGTCGAAGCCCAGTTGATCAGGGAAAGTCCGGAGCACCGATGTCTGTGGTGCTGTAGATGCACTGCCAAAGTCCGGTGAGTAGCAGCAAGAGCTTGAGTTGCTGGCACTTTTGGTGTGGGAGCAATCGTCCGACGTTCGTGATTTTTCGGGGTTTTATTTCAGTGGGCGCCCAGGTGCAGCTGGTGGTAAATGTCGAAGCCCTGTTGGTCAGGGAAAGCCCGGAGCCCCGATGTCTGTGGTGCTGTAGATGCACTGCCAATGGCCGGTGAGGAGCAGCAAGAGCTTGACTGGCTGGCACTTTGGGTGTGGGAGCAATCGTCGGACGTTCGTGATTTTTCGGGGTTTTATTTCAGTGGGCGCCCAGGTGCAGCGGGTGGTAAACGTCGAAGCCCTGTTGGTCAGGGAAAGCCCGGAGCCCCGATGTCTGTGGTGCTGTAGATGCGCTGGGAATGGCCGGTGAGGAGCAGCAAGAGCTTGACTGGCTGGCACTTTTGGTGTGGGAGCAATAGTCCGATGTTTGTGATTATTCGGGGTTTTTTTTCAGTGGGAGCCCAGGTGCAGCTGGTGGTAAACGTCGAAGCCCTGTTGGTCAGGGAAAGCCCGGAGCCCCGATGTCTGTGGTGCTGTAGATGCACTGCCAAAGTCCGGTGAGGAGCAGCAAGAGCTTGACTGGCTGGCACTTTGGGTGTGGGAGCAATCGTCCGACGTTCGTGATATTTGGGGGTTTTATTTCAGTGGGTGACCAGGTGCAGCTGGTGGTAAATGTCGAAGCCCTGTTGGTCAGGGAAAGCCCGGAGCCCCGATGTCTGTGGTGCTGTAGTTGCGCTGCCAATGGCCGGTGAGGAGCAGCAAGAGCTTGAGTTGCTGGCACTTTCGGTGTGGGAGCAATCGTCCGACGTTTGTGATTTTTCAGGGTTTTTTTTCAGTGTGTAACCAGGTGCAGCTGGTGGTAAATGTCGAAGCCCTGTTGGTCAGGGAAAGCCCGGAGCCGCGATGTCTGTGGTGCTGTAGATGCGCTGGGAATGGCCGGTGAGGAGCAGCAAGAGCTTGATTTGCTGGCACTTTCGGTGTGGGAGCAATCGTGCGATGTTCGTGATTTTTCGTTTATTTTTTTCAGTGGGCGCCCAGGTGCAGCTGGTGGTGAACGTTGAAGCCCTGTTGTTCAGGGAAAGCCCGGAGCCCCGATGTCTGTGGTGCTGTAGATGCACTGCCAAAGTCCGGTGAGTACCAGCAAGAGCTTGAGTTGCTGGCACTTTCGGTGTGGGAGGAGTCGTCCGACGTTCGTGATTTTTCGGGGTTCTTTTCAGTGGGAGCCCAGGTTCAGCGAGTGGTAAACGTCGAAGGCCTGTTGGTCAGGGAAAGCCCGGAGCCCCGATGTCTGTGGTGCTGTAGATGCGCTGGGAATGGCCTGTGAGGAGCAGCAAGAGCTTGACTGGCTGGCACTTTCGGTGTGGGAGCAAACGTGCGATGTTCGTGATTTTTCGTTTATTTTTTTCAGTGGGCGCCCAGGTTCAGCTGGTGGTAAACGTTGAAGCCCTGTTGTTCAGGGAAAGCGCAGAACCCCGATGTCTGTGGTGCTGTAGATGCACTGCCAAAGTCCGGTGAGTAGCAGCAAGAGCTTGAGTTGCTGGCACTTTCGGTGAGGGAGGAATCGTCTGACGTTCGTGATTTTTCGGGGTTTTATTTCAGTGGGCGCCCAGGTTCAGCTGGTGGTAAACTTCTAAGCCCTGTTGGTCAGGGAAAGCCCGGAGCCCCGATGTCTGTGGTGCTGTAGATGCGCTGGGAATGGCCGGTGTTCAGCAGCTAGAGCTTGACTGTCTGGCACTTTTGGTGTGGGAGCAATCGTCCGACGTTCGTGATTTTTCGGGGTTCTTTTCAGTGGGAGCCGAGGTGCAGCTGGTGGTAAATGTCGAAGCCCTGATGGTCAGGGAAAGCCCGGAGCCCCGATGTCTGTGGTGCTGTAGATGCGCTGCCAATGGCCGCTGTTCAGCAGCTAGAGCTTGACTGGCTGGCACTTTCGGTGTGGGAGCAATCGTCCGACGTTCGTGATTTTTCAGGGTTTTACTTTCAGTGGGCGCACAGGTGCAGCTGGTGGTAAACGTCGAAGCCCTGTTGGTCAGGGAAAGCCCACAGCCCCGATGTCTGTGGTGCTGTAGATGCGCTGGGAATGGGCGGTGAGGAGCAGCAAGAGCTTGAGTTGCTGGCACTTTCAGTGTAGGAGCAATCGTCGGACGTTTGTGATTTTTGGGGATTTTTATTCACTGGGCGCCCAGGTTCAGCTGGTGGTAAACGTCGAAGCCCTGTTGGTCAGTGAAAGCCCGGAGCCCCGATGTCTGTGGTGCTGTAGATGCCCTGCCAATGGGCGGTGAGGAGCAGCAAGAGCTTGACTGGCTGGCACTTTTGCTGTGGGAGCAATCGTCCGACGTTCGTGATTCTTCGGGGTTTTACTTTCAGTGGGCGCCCAGGTTCAGCTGGTGGTAAACGTCGAAGCCCTGTTGGTCAGGGAAAGCCCGGAGCCCCGATGTCTGTGGTGCTGTAGATGCGCTGGGAATGGCCGGTGAGGAGCAGCAAGAGCTTCATTGGCTGGCACTTTTGCTGTGGGAGCAATCGTCCGAAGTTCGTGATTTTTCTTTAATTTTTTTCAGTGGGCGCCCAGGTTCAGCGGGTGGTAAACGTCGAAGCCCTGTTGGTCAGGGAAAGCCCGGAGCCGCGATGTCTGTGGTGCTGTAGATGCGCTGCCAAAGTCCGGTGAGTAGCAGCAGGACCTTGGGTTGCTGGCACTTTCGTTGTGGGAGCAATCGTCCGACGTTCGTGATTTTTCGGGGTTTTATTTCAGTGGGCGCCCAGGTGCAGCTGGTGGTAAATGTCGAAGCCCTGTTGGTCAGGGAAAGCCCGGAGCCCCGATGTCTGTGGTGCTGTAGATGCGCTGCCAAAGTCCGGTGAGGAGCAGCAAGAGCTTGACTGGCTGGCACTTTTGGTGTGGGAGCAATCGTCCGACGTTCGTGATTTTTGGGGGTTTTATTTCAATGGGCGCCCAGGTTCAGCTGGTTGTAAACGTCGAAGCCCAGTTGGTCAGGGAAAGCCCGGAGCCCCGATGTCTGTGGTGCTGTAGATGCGCTGGGAATGGCCGGTGAGTAGCAGCAAGAGCTTGAGTTGCTGGCACTTTCAGTGTGGGAGCAATCGTCCGACGTTCATGATTTTTCGGGGTTTTATTTCAGTGGGCGCCCAGGTGCAGCTGGTGGTAAATGTCGAAGGCCTGTTGGTCAGGGAAATCCCGGAGCCCCGATGTCTGTGGTGCTGTAGATGCGCTGCCAGTGGCCGGTGAGGAGCAGCAAGAGCTTGAGTTGCTGGCACTTTCGGTGTGGGAGCAATCGTCCGACGTTTTTGATTTTTCAGGGTTTTTTTTCAGTGGGTAACCAGGTGCAGCTGGTGGTAAATGTCGAAGGCCTGTTGGTCAGGGAAAGCCCGGAGCCCCGATGTCTGTGGTGCTGTAGATGCGCTGGGAATGGCCGGTGAGGAGCAGCAAGAGCTTGTGTTGCTGGCACTTTCGGTGTGGGAACAATCGTCCGACGTTCGTGATTTTTCGGGGTTTTTTTCAGTGGGCGCCCAGGTGCAGCTGGTGGTAAACGTCGAAGCCCTGTTGGTCAGGGAAAGCCCAGAGCCCCGATGTCTGTGGTGCTGTAGATGCGCTGCCAAAGTCCGGTGAGTAGCAGCAAGAGCTTGAGTTGCTGGCACTTTCGTTGTGGGAGCAATCGTCCGACGTTCGTGATTTTTCGGGGTTTTTTTCAGTGGGCTCCCAGGTGCAGCTGGTGGTAAACGTCGAAGCCCTGTTGGTCAGGGAAAGCCCGGAGCCCCGATGTCTGTGGTGCTGTAGATGCACTGCCAAAGTCCGGTGAGGAGCAGCAAGAGCTTGACTGGCTGGCACTTTCGGTGTGGGAGGAATCGTCCGACGTTCGTGATTTTTGGGGGTTTTATTTCAGTGGGCGCCCAGGTGCAGCTGGTGGTAAATGTCGAAGCCCTGTTGGTCAGGGAAAGCCCGGAGCCCCGATGTCTGTGGTGCTGTAGATGCGCTGGGAATGGCCGGTGTTCAGCAGCTAGAGCTTGACTGTCTGGCACTTTTGGTGTGGGAGCAATCGTCCGACGTTCGTCATTTTTCAGGGTTTTTTTTCAGTGGGCGCCCAGGTTCAGCTGCTGGTAAACGTCGAAGGCCTGTTGGTCAGGGAAAGCCCGGAGCCCCGATGTCTGTGGTGCTGTAGATGTGCTGCCAATGGCTGGTGAGGAGCAGCAAGAGCTTGAGTTGCTGGCACTTTTGGTGTGGGAGCAATCGTCCGACGTTCGTGATTTTTCGGGGTTTTATTTCAGTGGGCGCCCAGGTGCCGCTGGTGGTAAACGTTGAAGCCCTGTTGGTCAGGGAAAGCTCGGAGCCCCGATGTCTGTGGTGCTGTAGATGCCCTGCCAATGGGCGGTGAGTAGCAGCAAGAGCTTGACTGTCTGGCACTTTCGGTGTGGGAGCAATCGTCCGATGTTCGTGATTTTTCGTTTATTTTTTTCAGTGGGCGCCCAGGTTCATCTGGTGGTAAACGTCGAAGCCCTGTTGGTCAGGGAAAGCCCGGAGCCCCGATGTCTGTGTTGCTGTAGATGCGCTGCGAATGGCCGGTGAGGAGCAGCAAGAGCTTGACTGGCTGGCACTTTCAATGTGGGAACAATCGTCCGACGTTCGTGATTTTTGGGGGTTTTATTTCAGTGGGCGCCCAGGTTCAGCTGGTGGTAAACGTCGAAGCCCTGTTGGTCAGGGAAAGCCCGGAGCCCCGATGTCTGTGGTGCTGTAGATGCGCTGGGAATGGCCGGTGAAGAGCAGCAAGAGCTTGACTGGCTGGCACTTTCGGTGTGGGAGCAATCGTCCGATGTTCATGATTTTTCGTTTATTTTTTTCAGTGGGCGCCCAGGTGCAGCTGATGGTAAATGTCGAAGCCCTCTTAGTCAGGGAAAGCGTAGAACCCCGATGTCTGTGGTGCTGTAGATGCACTGCCAAAGTCCGGTGAGTAGCAGCAAGAGCTTGAGTTGCTGGCACTTTCGGTGTGGGAGCAATCGTCCGACGTTCGTGATTTTTCGGGGTTTTATTTCAGTGGGCGCCCAGGTGCAGCTGGTGGTAAACGTCGAAGCCCAGTTGATCAGGGAAAGTCCGGAGCACCGATGTCTGTGGTGCTGTAGATGCACTGCCAAAGTCCGGTGAGTAGCAGCAAGAGCTTGAGTTGCTGGCACTTTTGGTGTGGGAGCAATCGTCCGACGTTCGTGATTTTTCGGGGTTTTATTTCAGTGGGCGCCCAGGTGCAGCTGGTGGTAAATGTCGAAGCCCTGTTGGTCAGGGAAAGCCCGGAGCCCCGATGTCTGTGGTGCTGTAGATGCGCTGGGAATGGCCGGTGAGGAGCAGCAAGAGCTTGACTGGCTGGCACTTTGGGTGTGGGAGCAATCGTCGGACGTTCGTGATTTTTCGGGGTTTTATTTCAGTGGGCGCCCAGGTGCAGCGGGTGGTAAACGTCGAAGCCCTGTTGGTCAGGGAAAGCCCGGAGCCCCGATGTCTGTGGTGCTGTAGATGCGCTGGGAATGGCCGGTGAGGAGCAGCAAGAGCTTGACTGGCTGGCACTTTTGGTGTGGGAGCAATAGTCCGATGTTTGTGATTATTCGGGGTTTTTTTTCAGTGGGAGCCCAGGTGCAGCTGGTGGTAAACGTCGAAGCCCTGTTGGTCAGGGAAAGCCCGGAGCCCCGATGTCTGTGGTGCTGTAGATGCACTGCCAAAGTCCGGTGAGGAGCAGCAAGAGCTTGACTGGCTGGCACTTTGGGTGTGGGAGCAATCGTCCGACGTTCGTGATTTTTGGGGGTTTTATTTCAGTGGGTGACCAGGTGCAGCTGGTGGTAAATGTCGAAGCCCTGTTGGTCAGGGAAAGCCCGGAGCCCCGATGTCTGTGGTGCTGTAGTTGCGCTGCCAATGGCCGGTGAGGAGCAGCAAGAGCTTGAGTTGCTGGCACTTTCGGTGTGGGAGCAATCGTCCGACGTTTGTGATTTTTCAGGGTTTTTTTTCAGTGTGTAACCAGGTGCAGCTGGTGGTAAATGTCGAAGCCCTGTTGGTCAGGGAAAGCCCGGAGCCGCGATGTCTGTGGTGCTGTAGATGCGCTGGGAATGGCCGGTGAGGAGCAGCAAGAGCTTGATTTGCTGGCACTTTCGGTGTGGGAGCAATCGTGCGATGTTCGTGATTTTTCGTTTATTTTTTTCAGTGGGCGCCCAGGTGCAGCTGGTGGTGAACGTTGAAGCCCTGTTGTTCAGGGAAAGCCCGGAGCCCCGATGTCTGTGGTGCTGTAGATGCACTGCCAAAGTCCGGTGAGTACCAGCAAGAGCTTGAGTTGCTGGCACTTTCGGTGTGGGAGGAGTCGTCCGACGTTCGTGATTTTTCGGGGTTTTACTTTCAGTGGGCGCCCAGGTGCAGCTGATGGTAAATGTCGAAGCCCTGTTCATCAGGGAAAGCCCGGAGCCCCGATGTCTGTGGTGCTGTAGATGGGCTGGCAATGGCCGGTAAGGAGCAGCAAGAGCTTGACTGGCTGGCACTTTCGGTGTGCGAGCAATCGTCCGACGTTCGTGATTCTTCGGGGTTTTACTTTCAGTGGGCGCCCAGGTGCAGCTGGTGGTAAATGTCGAAGCCCTGTTGGTCAGGGAAAGCCCGGAGCCCCGATGTCTGTGGTGCTGTAGATGCGCTGCCAATGGGCGGTGAGGAGCAGCAAGAGCTTGACTGGCTGGCACTTTCGGTGTGGGAGCAATCGTCCGACGTTCGTGATTTTTCGGGGTTTTATTTCAGTGGGCGCCCAGGTGCAGCTGGTGGTAAATGTCGAAGCCCTGTTGGTCAGGGAAAGCCCGGAGCCGCGATGTCTGTGGTGCTGTAGATGGGCTGGCAATGGCCGGTGAGGAGCAGCAAGAGCTTGACTGGCTGGCACTTTCGGTGTGGGAGCAATCGTCCGACGTTTGTGATTTTTCGTTTATTTTTTTCAGTGGGCGCCCAGGTGCAGCGGGTGGTAAACGTCGAAGCCCTGTTGGTCAGGGAAAGCCCGGAGCCCCGATGTCTGTGGTGCTGTAGATGCGCTGGGAATGGCCGGTGAGGAGCAGCAAGAGCTTGACTGGCTGGCACTTTGGGTGTGGGAGCAATCGTCCGACGTTCGTGATTTTTGGGGGTTTTATTTCAGTGGGTGACCAGGTGCAGCTGGTGGTAAATGTCGAAGCCCTGTTGGTCAGGGAAATCCCGGAGCCCCGATGTCTGTGGTGCTGTAGTTGCGCTGCCAATGGCCGGTGAGGAGCAGCAAGAGCTTGAGTTGCTGGCACTTTCGGTGTGGGAGCAATCGTCCGACGTTTGTGATTTTTCAGGGTTTTTTTTCAGTGTGTAACCAGGTGCAGCTGGTGGTAAATGTCGAAGCCCTGTTGGTCAGGGAAAGCCCGGAGCCGCGATGTCTGTGGTGCTGTAGATGCGCTGGGAATGGCCGGTGAGGAGCAGCAAGAGCTTGATTTGCTGGCGCTTTCGGTGTGGGAGCAATCGTGCGATGTTCGTGATTTTTCGTTTATTTTTTTCAGTGGGCGCCCAGGTGCAGCTGGTGGTAAACGTTGAAGCCCTGTTGTTCAGGGAAAGCCCGGAGCCCCGATGTCTGTGGTGCTGTAGATGCACTGCCAAAGTCCGGTGAGTACCAGCAAGAGCTTGAGTTGCTGGCACTTTCGGTGTGGGAGGAATCGTCCGACGTTCGTGATTTTTCGGGGTTTTACTTTCAGTGGGCGCCCAGGTGCAGCTGGTGGTAAATGTCGAAGCCCTGTTGGTCAGGGAAAGCCCGGAGCCCCGATGTCTGTCGTGCTGTAGATGCGCCTCCAATGGCCGGTGAGGAGCAGCAAGAGCTTGACTGGCTGGCACTTTCAGTGTGGGATCAATCGTCCGACGTTTTTGATTTTTCAGGGTTTTTTTTCAGTGGCCAACTAGGTGCAGCTGGTGGTAAATGTCGAAGCCCTGTTGGTCAGGGAAAGCCCGGAGCCCCGATGTCTGTGGTGCTGTAGATGCGCTGCCAATGGCCGGTGAGGAGCAGCAAGAGCTTGACTGGCTGGCACTTTCAGTGTGGGATCAGTAGTCCGACGTTTGTGATTTTTCGGGGTTTTTTTCAGTGGGCGCCCAGGTGCAGCTGGTGGTAAACGTCGTAGCCCTGTTGGTCAGGGAAAGCCCGGAGCCCCGATGTCTGTGGTGCTGTAGATGCGCTGGGAATGGCCGGTGAGGAGCAGCAAGAGCTTGACTGGCTGGCACTTTGGGTGTGGGAGCAATCGTCCGATGTTCGTGATTTTTCGGGGTTTTATTTCAGTGGGCGCCCAGGTTCAGCTGGTGGTAAACTTCTAAGCCCTGTTGGTCAGGGAAAGCCCGGAGCCCCGATGTCTGTGGTGCTGTAGATGCGCTGGGAATGGCCGGTGAGGAACAGCAAGAGCTTGAGTTGCTGGCACTTTCGGTGTGGGAGCAATCGTCCGACGTTCGTGATTTTTCGGGGTTTTATTTCAGTGGGCGCCCAGGTGCAGCTGGTGGTAAATGTCGAAGCCCTGTTGGTCAGGGAAATCCCGGAGCCCCGATGTCTGTGGTGCTGTAGATGCGCTGGGAATGGCCGGTGAGGAGCAGCAAGAGCTTGACTGGCTGGCACTTTCGGTGTGGGAGCAATCGTCCGATGTTCGTGATTTTTAGTTTATTTTTTTCAGTGGGCGCCCAGGTTCAGCTGGTGGTAAACGTCGAAGCCCTGTTGGTCAGGGAAAGCCCGGAGCCCCGATGTCTGTGGTGCTGTAGATGCGCTGGGAATGGGCGGTGAGGAGCAGCAAGAGCTTGAGTTGCTGGCACTTTCAGTGTAGGAGCAATCGTCGGACGTTTGTGATTTTTGGGGATTTTTATTCACTGGGCGCCCAGGTTCAGCTGGTGGTAAACGTCGAAGCCCTGTTGGTCAGTGAAAGCCCGGAGCCCCGATGTCTGTGGTGCTGTAGATGCCCTGCCAATGGGCGGTGAGGAGCAGCAAGAGCTTGACTGGCTGGCACTTTTGCTGTGGGAGCAATCGTCCGACGTTCGTGATTCTTCGGGGTTTTACTTTCAGTGGGCGCCCAGGTTCAGCTGGTGGTAAACGTCGAAGCCCTGTTGGTCAGGGAAAGCCCGGAGCCCCGATGTCTGTGGTGCTGTAGATGCGCTGGGAATGGCCGGTGAGGAGCAGCAAGAGCTTCATTGGCTGGCACTTTTGCTGTGGGAGCAATCGTCCGAAGTTCGTGATTTTTCTTTAATTTTTTTCAGTGGGCGCCCAGGTTCAGCGGGTGGTAAACGTCGAAGCCCTGTTGGTCAGGGAAAGCCCGGAGCCGCGATGTCTGTGGTGCTGTAGATGCGCTGCCAAAGTCCGGTGAGTAGCAGCAGGACCTTGGGTTGCTGGCACTTTCGTTGTGGGAGCAATCGTCCGACGTTCGTGATTTTTCGGGGTTTTATTTCAGTGGGCGCCCAGGTGCAGCTGGTGGTAAATGTCGAAGCCCTGTTGGTCAGGGAAAGCCCGGAGCCCCGATGTCTGTGGTGCTGTAGATGCGCTGCCAAAGTCCGGTGAGGAGCAGCAAGAGCTTGACTGGCTGGCACTTTTGGTGTGGGAGCAATCGTCCGACGTTCGTGATTTTTGGGGGTTTTATTTCAATGGGCGCCCAGGTTCAGCTGGTTGTAAACGTCGAAGCCCAGTTGGTCAGGGAAAGCCCGGAGCCCCGATGTCTGTGGTGCTGTAGATGCGCTGGGAATGGCCGGTGAGTAGCAGCAAGAGCTTGAGTTGCTGGCACTTTCAGTGTGGGAGCAATCGTCCGACGTTCATGATTTTTCGGGGTTTTATTTCAGTGGGCGCCCAGGTGCAGCTGGTGGTAAATGTCGAAGGCCTGTTGGTCAGGGAAATCCCGGAGCCCCGATGTCTGTGGTGCTGTAGATGCGCTGCCAGTGGCCGGTGAGGAGCAGCAAGAGCTTGAGTTGCTGGCACTTTCGGTGTGGGAGCAATCGTCCGACGTTTTTGATTTTTCAGGGTTTTTTTTCAGTGGGTAACCAGGTGCAGCTGGTGGTAAATGTCGAAGGCCTGTTGGTCAGGGAAAGCCCGGAGCCCCGATGTCTGTGGTGCTGTAGATGCGCTGGGAATGGCCGGTGAGGAGCAGCAAGAGCTTGTGTTGCTGGCACTTTCGGTGTGGGAACAATCGTCCGACGTTCGTGATTTTTCGGGGTTTTTTTCAGTGGGCGCCCAGGTGCAGCTGGTGGTAAACGTCGAAGCCCTGTTGGTCAGGGAAAGCCCAGAGCCCCGATGTCTGTGGTGCTGTAGATGCGCTGCCAAAGTCCGGTGAGTAGCAGCAAGAGCTTGAGTTGCTGGCACTTTCGTTGTGGGAGCAATCGTCCGACGTTCGTGATTTTTCGGGGTTTTTTTCAGTGGGCTCCCAGGTGCAGCTGGTGGTAAACGTCGAAGCCCTGTTGGTCAGGGAAAGCCCGGAGCCCCGATGTCTGTGGTGCTGTAGATGCACTGCCAAAGTCCGGTGAGGAGCAGCAAGAGCTTGACTGGCTGGCACTTTCGGTGTGGGAGGAATCGTCCGACGTTCGTGATTTTTGGGGGTTTTATTTCAGTGGGCGCCCAGGTGCAGCTGGTGGTAAATGTCGAAGCCCTGTTGGTCAGGGAAAGCCCGGAGCCCCGATGTCTGTGGTGCTGTAGATGCGCTGGGAATGGCCGGTGTTCAGCAGCTAGAGCTTGACTGTCTGGCACTTTTGGTGTGGGAGCAATCGTCCGACGTTCGTCATTTTTCAGGGTTTTTTTTCAGTGGGCGCCCAGGTTCAGCTGCTGGTAAACGTCGAAGGCCTGTTGGTCAGGGAAAGCCCGGAGCCCCGATGTCTGTGGTGCTGTAGATGTGCTGCCAATGGCTGGTGAGGAGCAGCAAGAGCTTGAGTTGCTGGCACTTTTGGTGTGGGAGCAATCGTCCGACGTTCGTGATTTTTCGGGGTTTTATTTCAGTGGGCGCCCAGGTGCCGCTGGTGGTAAACGTTGAAGCCCTGTTGGTCAGGGAAAGCTCGGAGCCCCGATGTCTGTGGTGCTGTAGATGCCCTGCCAATGGGCGGTGAGTAGCAGCAAGAGCTTGACTGTCTGGCACTTTCGGTGTGGGAGCAATCGTCCGATGTTCGTGATTTTTCGTTTATTTTTTTCAGTGGGCGCCCAGGTTCATCTGGTGGTAAACGTCGAAGCCCTGTTGGTCAGGGAAAGCCCGGAGCCCCGATGTCTGTGGTGCTGTAGATGCGCTGCGAATGGCCGGTGAGGAGCAGCAAGAGCTTGACTGGCTGGCACTTTCAATGTGGGAACAATCGTCCGACGTTCGTGATTTTTGGGGGTTTTATTTCAGTGGGCGCCCAGGTTCAGCTGGTGGTAAACGTCGAAGCCCTGTTGGTCAGGGAAAGCCCGGAGCCCCGATGTCTGTGGTGCTGTAGATGCGCTGGGAATGGCCGGTGAAGAGCAGCAAGAGCTTGACTGGCTGGCACTTTCGGTGTGGGAGCAATCGTCCGATGTTCATGATTTTTCGTTTATTTTTTTCAGTGGGCGCCCAGGTGCAGCTGATGGTAAATGTCGAAGCCCTCTTAGTCAGGGAAAGCGTAGAACCCCGATGTCTGTGGTGCTGTAGATGCACTCCCAAAGTCCGGTGAGTAGCAGCAAGAGCTTGAGTTGCTGGCACTTTCGGTGTGGGAGCAATCGTCCGACGTTCGTGATTTTTCGGGGTTTTATTTCAGTGGGCGCCCAGGTGCAGCTGGTGGTAAACGTCGAAGCCCAGTTGATCAGGGAAAGTCCGGAGCACCGATGTCTGTGGTGCTGTAGATGCACTGCCAAAGTCCGGTGAGTAGCAGCAAGAGCTTGAGTTGCTGGCACTTTTGGTGTGGGAGCAATCGTCCGACGTTCGTGATTTTTCGGGGTTTTATTTCAGTGGGCGCCCAGGTGCAGCTGGTGGTAAATGTCGAAGCCCTGTTGGTCAGGGAAAGCCCGGAGCCCCGATGTCTGTGGTGCTGTAGATGCGCTGCCAATGGCCGGTGAGGAGCAGCAAGAGCTTGACTGGCTGGCACTTTGGGTGTGGGAGCAATCGTCGGACGTTCGTGATTTTTCGGGGTTTTATTTCAGTGGGCGCCCAGGTGCAGCGGGTGGTAAACGTCGAAGCCCTGTTGGTCAGGGAAAGCCCGGAGCCCCGATGTCTGTGGTGCTGTAGATGCGCTGGGAATGGCCGGTGAGGAGCAGCAAGAGCTTGACTGGCTGGCACTTTTGGTGTGGGAGCAATAGTCCGATGTTTGTGATTATTCGGGGTTTTTTTTCAGTGGGAGCCCAGGTGCAGCTGGTGGTAAACGTCGAAGCCCTGTTGGTCAGGGAAAGCCCGGAGCCCCGATGTCTGTGGTGCTGTAGATGCACTGCCAAAGTCCGGTGAGGAGCAGCAAGAGCTTGACTGGCTGGCACTTTGGGTGTGGGAGCAATCGTCCGACGTTCGTGATTTTTGGGGGTTTTATTTCAGTGGGTGACCAGGTGCAGCTGGTGGTAAATGTCGAAGCCCTGTTGGTCAGGGAAAGCCCGGAGCCCCGATGTCTGTGGTGCTGTAGTTGCGCTGCCAATGGCCGGTGAGGAGCAGCAAGAGCTTGAGTTGCTGGCACTTTCGGTGTGGGAGCAATCGTCCGACGTTTGTGATTTTTCAGGGTTTTTTTTCAGTGTGTAACCAGGTGCAGCTGGTGGTAAATGTCGAAGCCCTGTTGGTCAGGGAAAGCCCGGAGCCGCGATGTCTGTGGTGCTGTAGATGCGCTGGGAATGGCCGGTGAGGAGCAGCAAGAGCTTGATTTGCTGGCACTTTCGGTGTGGGAGCAATCGTGCGATGTTCGTGATTTTTCGTTTATTTTTTTCAGTGGGCGCCCAGGTGCAGCTGGTGGTGAACGTTGAAGCCCTGTTGTTCAGGGAAAGCCCGGAGCCCCGATGTCTGTGGTGCTGTAGATGCACTGCCAAAGTCCGGTGAGTACCAGCAAGAGCTTGAGTTGCTGGCACTTTCGGTGTGGGAGGAGTCGTCCGACGTTCGTGATTTTTCGGGGTTTTACTTTCAGTGGGCGCCCAGGTGCAGCTGATGGTAAATGTCGAAGCCCTGTTCATCAGGGAAAGCCCGGAGCCCCGATGTCTGTGGTGCTGTAGATGGGCTGGCAATGGCCGGTAAGGAGCAGCAAGAGCTTGACTGGCTGGCACTTTCGGTGTGCGAGCAATCGTCCGACGTTCGTGATTCTTCGGGGTTTTACTTTCAGTGGGCGCCCAGGTGCAGCTGGTGGTAAATGTCGAAGCCCTGTTGGTCAGGGAAAGCCCGGAGCCCCGATGTCTGTGGTGCTGTAGATGCGCTGCCAATGGGCGGTGAGGAGCAGCAAGAGCTTGACTGGCTGGCACTTTCGGTGTGGGAGCAATCGTCCGACGTTCGTGATTTTTCGGGGTTTTATTTCAGTGGGCGCCCAGGTGCAGCTGGTGGTAAATGTCGAAGCCCTGTTGGTCAGGGAAAGCCCGGAGCCGCGATGTCTGTGGTGCTGTAGATGGGCTGGCAATGGCCGGTGAGGAGCAGCAAGAGCTTGACTGGCTGGCACTTTCGGTGTGGGAGCAATCGTCCGACGTTTGTGATTTTTCGTTTATTTTTTTCAGTGGGCGCCCAGGTGCAGCGGGTGGTAAACGTCGAAGCCCTGTTGGTCAGGGAAAGCCCGGAGCCCCGATGTCTGTGGTGCTGTAGATGCGCTGGGAATGGCCGGTGAGGAGCAGCAAGAGCTTGACTGGCTGGCACTTTGGGTGTGGGAGCAATCGTCCGACGTTCGTGATTTTTGGGGGTTTTATTTCAGTGGGTGACCAGGTGCAGCTGGTGGTAAATGTCGAAGCCCTGTTGGTCAGGGAAATCCCGGAGCCCCGATGTCTGTGGTGCTGTAGTTGCGCTGCCAATGGCCGGTGAGGAGCAGCAAGAGCTTGAGTTGCTGGCACTTTCGGTGTGGGAGCAATCGTCCGACGTTTGTGATTTTTCAGGGTTTTTTTTCAGTGTGTAACCAGGTGCAGCTGGTGGTAAATGTCGAAGCCCTGTTGGTCAGGGAAAGCCCGGAGCCGCGATGTCTGTGGTGCTGTAGATGCGCTGGGAATGGCCGGTGAGGAGCAGCAAGAGCTTGATTTGCTGGCGCTTTCGGTGTGGGAGCAATCGTGCGATGTTCGTGATTTTTCGTTTATTTTTTTCAGTGGGCGCCCAGGTGCAGCTGGTGGTAAACGTTGAAGCCCTGTTGTTCAGGGAAAGCCCGGAGCCCCGATGTCTGTGGTGCTGTAGATGCACTGCCAAAGTCCGGTGAGTACCAGCAAGAGCTTGAGTTGCTGGCACTTTCAGTGTGGGAGGAATCGTCCGACGTTCGTGATTTTTCGGGGTTTTACTTTCAGTGGGCGCCCAGGTGCAGCTGGTGGTAAATGTCGAAGCCCTGTTGGTCAGGGAAAGCCCGGAGCCCCGATGTCTGTCGTGCTGTAGATGCGCCTCCAATGGCCGGTGAGGAGCAGCAAGAGCTTGACTGGCTGGCACTTTCAGTGTGGGATCAATCGTCCGACGTTTTTGATTTTTCAGGGTTTTTTTTCAGTGGCCAACTAGGTGCAGCTGGTGGTAAATGTCGAAGCCCTGTTGGTCAGGGAAAGCCCGGAGCCCCGATGTCTGTGGTGCTGTAGATGCGCTGCCAATGGCCGGTGAGGAGCAGCAAGAGCTTGACTGGCTGGCACTTTCAGTGTGGGATCAGTAGTCCGACGTTTGTGATTTTTCGGGGTTTTTTTCAGTGGGCGCCCAGGTGCAGCTGGTGGTAAACGTCGTAGCCCTGTTGGTCAGGGAAAGCCCGGAGCCCCGATGTCTGTGGTGCTGTAGATGCGCTGGGAATGGCCGGTGAGGAGCAGCAAGAGCTTGACTGGCTGGCACTTTGGGTGTGGGAGCAATCGTCCGATGTTCGTGATTTTTCGGGGTTTTATTTCAGTGGGCGCCCAGGTTCAGCTGGTGGTAAACTTCTAAGCCCTGTTGGTCAGGGAAAGCCCGGAGCCCCGATGTCTGTGGTGCTGTAGATGCGCTGGGAATGGCCGGTGAGGAACAGCAAGAGCTTGAGTTGCTGGCACTTTCGGTGTGGGAGCAATCGTCCGACGTTCGTGATTTTTCGGGGTTTTATTTCAGTGGGCGCCCAGGTGCAGCTGGTGGTAAATGTCGAAGCCCTGTTGGTCAGGGAAATCCCGGAGCCCCGATGTCTGTGGTGCTGTAGATGCGCTGGGAATGGCCGGTGAGGAGCAGCAAGAGCTTGACTGGCTGGCACTTTCGGTGTGGGAGCAATCGTCCGATGTTCGTGATTTTTAGTTTATTTTTTTCAGTGGGCGCCCAGGTTCAGCTGGTGGTAAACGTCGAAGCCCTGTTGGTCAGGGAAAGCCCGGAGCCCCGATGTCTGTGGTGCTGTAGATGCGCTGCCAATGGCCGGTGAGGAGCAGCAAGAGGTTGACTGTCTGGCACTTTTGGTGTGGGAGCAATAGTCCGATGTTTGTGATTATTCGGGGTGTTTTTTCAGTGGGAGCCCAGGTGCAGCTGGTGGTAAACGTCGAAGCCCTGTTGGTCAGGGAAAGCCCGGAGCCCCGATGTCTGTGGTGCTGTAGATGCGCTGCCAAAGTCCGGTGAGGAGCAGCAAGAGCTTGACTGGCTGGCACTTTTGGTGTGGGAGCAATCGTCCGACGTTCGTGATTTTTGGGGGTTTTATTTCAGTGGGCGCCCAGGTTCAGCTGGTTGTAAACGTCGAAGCCCAGTTGGTCAGGGAAAGCCCGGAGCCCCGATGTCTGTGGTGCTGTAGATGCGCTGCCAGTGGCCGGTGAGGAGCAGCAAGAGCTTGAGTTGCTGGCACTTTCGGTGTGGGAGCAATCGTCCGACGTTTTTGATTTTTCAGGGTTTTTTTTCAGTGGGTAACCAGGTGCAGCTGGTGGTAAATGTCGAAGGCCTGTTGGTCAGGGAAAGACCGGGGCCCCGATGTCTGTGGTGCTGTAGATGCGCTGCGAATGGCCGGTGAGGAGCAGCAAGAGCTTGTGTTGCTGGCACTTTCGGTGTGGGAACAATCGTCCGACGTTCGTGATTTTTCGGGGTTTTTTTCAGTGGGCGCCCAGGTGCAGCGGGTGGTAAACGTCGAAGCCCAGTTGGTCAGGGAAAGCCCAGAGCCCCGATGTCTGTGGTGCTGTAGATGCGCTGCCAAAGTCCGGTGAGTAGCAGCAAGAGCTTGAGTTGCTGGCACTTTCGTTGTGGGAGCAATCGTCCGACGTTCGTGATTTTTCGGGGTTTTATTTCAGTGGGCGCCCAGGTGCAGCTGGTGGTAAATGTCGAAGCCCTGTTGGTCAGGGAAAGCCCGGAGCCCCGATGTCTGTGGTGCTGTAGATGCACTGCCAAAGTCCGGTGAGGAGCAGCAAGAGCTTGACTGGCTGGCACTTTCGGTGTGGGAGCAATCGTCCGACGTTCGTGATTTTTGGGGGTTTTATTTCAGTGGGAGCCCAGGTTCAGCTGGTGGTAAATGTCGAAGCCCTGTTGGTCAGGGAAAGCCCGGAGCCCCGATGTCTGTGGTGCTGTAGATGCGCTGGGAATGGCCGGTGAGGAGCAGCAAGAGCTTGACTGGCTGGCACTTTCAGTGTGGGAGCAATCGTCCGACGTTCGTGATTTTTCAGGGTTTTTTTTCAGTGGGTAACCAGGTGCAGCTGGTGGTAAACGTCGAAGCCCTGTTGGTCAGGGAAAGCCCAGAGCCCCGATGTCTGTGGTGCTGTAGATGCGCTGGGAATGGGCGGTGAGGAGCAGCAAGAGCTTGAGTTGCTGGCACTTTCGGTGTGGGAGCAATCGTCCGACGTTCGTGATTTTTCGGGGTTTTACTTTCAGTGGGCGCCCAGGTTCAGCTGGTGGTAAACGTCGAAGCCCTGTTGGTCAGGGAAAGCCCGGAGCCCCGATGTCTGTGGTGCTGTAGATGAGCTGCCAATGGCCGGTGAGGAGCAGCAAGAGCTTGACTGTCTGGCACTTTCGGTGTGGGAGCAATCGTCCGATGTTCGTGATTTTTCTTTTATTTTTTTCAGCGGGCGCCCAGGTTCAGCTGGTGGTAAACGTCGAAGCCCTGTTGGTCAGGGAAAGCGCAGAACCCCGATATCTGTGGTGCTGTAGATGCGCTGGGAATGGCCGGTGAGGAGCAGCAAGAGCTTGACTGGCTGGCACTTTCAATGTGGGAACAATCGTCCGACGTTCGTGATTTTTCGGGTTTTTTTTCCAGTGGGCGCCCAGGTTCAGCTGGTGGTAAACGTCGAAGCCCTGTTGGTCAGGGAAAGCCCGGAGCCCCGATGTCTGTGGTGCTGTAGATGCGCTGGGAATGGCCGGTGAGGAGCAGAAAGAGCTTGTGTTGCTGGCACTTTCGGTGTGGGAGCAATCGTCCGACGTTCGTGATTTTTCGGGGTTCTTTTCAGTGGGAGCCCAGGTGCAGCGAGTGGTAAACGTCGAAGCCCTGTTGGTCAGGGAAAGCCCGGAGCTCCGATGTCTGTGGTGCTGTAGATGCACTGCCAAAGTCCGGTGAGGAGCAGCAAGAGCTTGACTGGCTGGCACTTTCGGTGTGGGAGGAATCGTCCGACGTTCGTGATTTTTGGGGGTTTTATTTCAGTGGGCGCCCAGGTGCAGCTGGTGGTAAATGTCGAAGCCCTGTTGGTCAGGGAAAGCCCGGAGCCCCGATGTCTGTGGTGCTGTAGATGCGCTGGGAATGGCCGGTGTTCAGCAGCTAGAGCTTGACTGTCTGGCACTTTTGGTGTGGGAGCAATCGTCCGACGTTCGTCATTTTTCAGGGTTTTTTTTCAGTGGGCGCCCAGGTTCAGCTGCTGGTAAACGTCGAAGGCCTGTTGGTCAGGGAAAGCCCGGAGCCCCGATGTCTGTGGTGCTGTAGATGTGCTGCCAATGGCCGGTGAGGAGCAGCAAGAGCTTGAGTTGCTGGCACTTTTGGTGTGGGAGCAATCGTCCGACGTTCGTGATTTTTCGGGGTTTTATTTCAGTGGGCGCCCAGGTGCCGCTGGTGGTAAACGTTGAAGCCCTGTTGGTCAGGGAAAGCTCGGAGCCCCGATGTCTGTGGTGCTGTAGATGCCCTGCCAATGGGCGGTGAGTAGCAGCAAGAGCTTGACTGTCTGGCACTTTCGGTGTGGGAGCAATCGTCCGATGTTCGTGATTTTTCGTTTATTTTTTTCAGTGGGCGCCCAGGTTCATCTGGTGGTAAACGTCGAAGCCCTGTTGGTCAGGGAAAGCCCGGAGCCCCGATGTCTGTGGTGCTGTAGATGCGCTGCGAATGGCCGGTGAGGAGCAGCAAGAGCTTGACTGGCTGGCACTTTCAATGTGGGAACAATCGTCCGACGTTCGTGATTTTTGGGGGTTTTATTTCAGTGGGCGCCCAGGTTCAGCTGGTGGTAAACGTCGAAGCCCTGTTGGTCAGGGAAAGCCCGGAGCCCCGATGTCTGTGGTGCTGTAGATGCGCTGGGAATGGCCGGTGAGGAGCAGCAAGAGCTTGACTGGCTGGCACTTTCGGTGTGGGAGCAATCGTCCGATGTTCATGATTTTTCGTTTATTTTTTTCAGTGGGCGCCCAGGTGCAGCTGATGGTAAATGTCGAAGCCCTCTTAGTCAGGGAAAGCGTAGAACCCCGATGTCTGTGGTGCTGTAGATGCACTGCCAAAGTCCGGTGAGTAGCAGCAAGAGCTTGAGTTGCTGGCACTTTCGGTGTGGGAGCAATCGTCCGACGTTCGTGATTTTTCGGGGTTTTATTTCAGTGGGCGCCCAGGTGCAGCTGGTGGTAAACGTCGAAGCCCAGTTGATCAGGGAAAGTCCGGAGCACCGATGTCTGTGGTGCTGTAGATGCACTGCCAAAGTCCGGTGAGTAGCAGCAAGAGCTTGAGTTGCTGGCACTTTTGGTGTGGGAGCAATCGTCCGACGTTCGTGATTTTTCGGGGTTTTATTTCAGTGGGCGCCCAGGTGCAGCTGGTGGTAAATGTCGAAGCCCTGTTGGTCAGGGAAAGCCCGGAGCCCCGATGTCTGTGGTGCTGTAGATGCGCTGCCAATGGCCGGTGAGGAGCAGCAAGAGCTTGACTGGCTGGCACTTTGGGTGTGGGAGCAATCGTCGGACGTTCGTGATTTTTCGGGGTTTTATTTCAGTGGGCGCCCAGGTGCAGCGGGTGGTAAACGTCGAAGCCCTGTTGGTCAGGGAAAGCGCAGAACCCCGATGTCTGTGGTGCTGTAGATGCGCTGGGAATGGCCGGTGAGGAGCAGCAAGAGATTGTGTTGCTGGCAATTTCGGTTTGGGTGCAATCGTCCGACGTTCGTGATTTTTCGGGGTTTTTTTCAGTGGGAGCCCAGGTGCAGCGAGTGGTAAACGTCGAAGCCCTGTTGGTCAGGGAAAGCTCGGAGCCCCGATGTCTGTGGTGCTGTAGATGCGCTGCCAATGGCCGGTGAGGAGCAGCAAGAGCTTGACTGGCTGGCACTTTTGGTGTGGGAGCAATCGTCCGATGTTTGTGATTTTTCGGGGTTTTATTTCAGTGGGCGCCCAGGTTCAGCTGGTGGTAAACGTCGACGCGCTGTTGGTCAGGGAAAGCCCGGAGCCCCGATGTCTGTAGTGCTGTAGATGCGCTGCCAATGGCCGTTGAGGAGCAGCAAGAGCTTGACTGGCTGGCACTTTCGGTGTGGGATCAATCGTCCGACGTTTTTGATTTTTCAGGGTTTTTTTTCAGTGCGTAACCAGGTGCAGCTGGTGGTAAACGTCGAAGCCCTGTTGGTCAGGGAAAGCCTGGAGCCGCGATGTCTGTGGTGCTGTAGATGCGCTGCCAATGGCCGTTGAGGAGCAGCAAGAGCTTGACAGGCTGGCACTTTCGTTGTGGGAGCAATCGTCCGATGTTCGTGATTTTTCGGGGTTTTACTTTCAGTGGGCGCCCAGGTGCAGCTGGTGGTAAACGTCGAAGCCCTGTTCATCAGGGAAAGCTTGGAGCCCCGATGTCTGTGGTGCTGTAGATGCGCTGGGAATGGCCGGTGAGGAGCAGCAAGAGCTTGACTGGCTGGCACTTTGGGTGTGGGAGCAATCGTCGGACGTTCGTGATTTTTCGGGGTTTTATTTCAGTGGGCGCCCGGGTTCAGCTGGTGGTAAACGTCGAAGCCCTGTTGGTCAGGGAAAGCCCGGAGCCCCGATGTCTGTGGTGCTGTAGATACACTGCCAATGGCCGGTGTTCAGCAGCTAGAGCTTGACTGTCTGGCACTTGTGGTGTGGGAGCAATCGTCCGACGTTCGTCATTTTTCAGGGTTTTTTTTCAGTGGGCAACCAGGTGCAGCTGGTGATAAACGTTGAAGCCCTGTTGTTCAGGGAAAGCCCGGAGCCCCGATGTCTGTGGTGCTGTAGATGCACTGCCAAAGTCCGGTGAGGAGCAGCAAGAGCTTGACTGGCTGGCACTTTTGCTATGGGAACAATCGTCCGATGTTCGTGATTTTTCTTTTATTTTTCTCAGCGGGTGCCCAGGTTCAGCTGGTGGTAAACGTCGAAGCCCTGTTGGTCAAAGAAAGCGCAGAACCCCGATGTCTGTGGTGCTGTAGATGCACTGCCAAAGTCCGGTGAGTAGCAGCAAGAGCTTGAGTTGCTGGCACTTTCGGTGTGGGAGGAATCGTCCGACGTTCGTGATTTTTCGGGATTTTTTTTCAGTGGGCGCCCAGGTGCAGCTGGTGGTAAACTTCGAAGCCCTATTGGTCAGGGAAAGCCCGGAGCCCCGATGTCTGTGGTGCTGTACATGCGCTGGGAATGGCCGGTGAGGAGCAGCAAGAGCTTGAGTTGCTGGCACTTTCGGTGTGGGAGGAATCGTCCGACGTTCGTGATTTTTCGGGGTTTTATTTCAGTGGGCGCCCAGGTGCAGCTGGTGGTAAACGTCGAAGCCCTGTTGGTCAGGGAAAGCCCGGAGCCCCGATGTCTGTGGTGCTGTAGATGCGCTGGGAATGGGAGGTGAGTCGCAGCAAGAGCTTGACTGGCTGGCACTTTCGGTGTGGGAGGAATCGTCCGACGTTCGTGATTTTTCGGGGTTTTATTTCAGTGGGCGCCCAGGTGCAGCTGGTGGTAAATGTCGAAGCCCTGTTGGTCAGGGAATGCCCAGAGCCCCGATGTCTGTGGTGCTGTAGATGCGCCTCCAATGGCTGGTGAGGAGCAGCAAGAGCTTGACTGGCTGGCACTTTCGGTGTGGGAGGAATCGTCCGACGTTCGTGGTTTTTCGGGGTTTTATTTCAGTGGGAGCCCAGGTTCAGGTGGTGGTAAACGTCGAAGCCCTGTTGGTCAGGGAAAGCCCGGAGCCCCGATGTCTGCGGTGTTGTAGATGCGCTGGGAATGGCCGGTGAGGAGCAGCAAGAGCTTGACAGGCTGGCATTTAAGGTGTGGCAGGAATCGTCCGACGTTTGTGATTTTTGGGGTTTTTTTTTCAGGGGGCACCCAGGTGCAGCTGGTGGTAAATGTCGAAGCCCGGTTCGTCAGGGAAAGCCCGGAGCCCCGATGTCTGTGGTGCTGTAGATGCGCTGCCAATGGCCGGTGAGTAGCAGCAAGAGCTTGAGTTGCTGGCACTTCAGGTGTGGGAGCAATCGTCCGACGTTCGTGATTTTTCGGGGTTTTATTTCAGTGGGCGCCCAGGTGCAGCTGGTGGTAAATGTCGAAGCCCTGTTGGTCAGGGAAAGCCCGGAGCCCCGATGTCTGTGGTGCTGTAGATGCGCTGGGAATGGGCGGTGAGGGGCAGCAAGAGCTTGACAGGCTGGCACTTTTGGTGTGGGAGCAATCGTCCGATGTTCCTGATTTTTCGTTTATTTTTTTCAGTGGGCGCCCAGGTGCAGCTGGTGGTAAACGTCGAAGCCCTGTTATTCAGGGAAAGCGCAGAACCCCGATGTCTGTGGTGCTGTAGATGCGCTGGGAATGGGCGGTGAGGAGCAGCAAGAGCTTGACAGGCTGGCACTTTTGGTGTGGGAGCAATCGTCCGACGTTCGTGATTTTTCAGGGTTTTATTTCAGTTGGCGCCCAGGTGCAGCTGGTGGTAATCGTCGAAGTCCTGTTGGTCAGGGAAAGCCCAGAGCCACGATGTCTGTGGTGCTGTAGATGCGCTGGGAATGGGCGGTGAGGAGCAGCATGAGCTTGACTGGCTGGCACTTTCGGTGTGGGAGCAATCTTCTGATGTTCGTGGTATTTCGTTTATTTTTTCCAGTGGGCGCCCAGGTTCAGCTGGTGGTAAACGTCGAAGCCCTGTTTGTCAGGGAAAGCCCGGAGCCCCGATATCTGTGGTGCTGTAGATGCGCTGCCAATGGCCGGGGAGGAGCAGCAAGAGCTTGACTGGCTGGCACTTTTGGTGTGGGAGCAATCGTCCGACGTTTGTGATTTTTCGGGGTTCTTTTCAGTTGGAGCCCAGGTGCAGCTGGTGGTAAATGTCGAAGCCCTGTTTGTCTGGGAAAGCCCAGAGCCCCGATGTCTGTGGTGCTGTAGATGCGCTGGGAATGGGAGGTGAGGAGCAGCAAGAGCTTGAGTTGCTGGCACTTTCACTGTGGGAGCAATCGTCCGATGTTCGTGATTTTTCGTTTATTTTTTTCAGTGGGCGCCCAGGTGCAGCTGATGGTAAATGTCGAAGCCCTGTTGTTCAGGGAAAGCGCAGAACCCCGATGTCTGTGGTGCTGTAGATGCACTACCAAAGTCCGGTGAGTAGCAGCAGGAGCTTGTGTTGCTGGCACTTTCGGTGTGGGAGCAATCGTCCGACGTTCGTGATTTTTCGGGGTTTTACTTTCAATGGGCGCCCAGGTTGAGCTGGTGGTAAACGTCGAAGCCCTGTTGGTCAGGGAAAGCCCGGAGCCCCGATGTCTGTGGTGCTGTAGATGCGCTGCCAATGGCCGGTGAGGAGCAGCAAGAGCTTGACTGTCTGGCACTTTGGGTGTGGGAGCAATCGTCGGACGTTTGTGATTTTTGGGGATTTTTATTCACTGGGCGCCCAGGTTCAGCTGGTGGTAAACGTCGAAGCCCTGTTGGTCAGGGAAAGCCCGGAGCCCCGATGTCTGTGGTGCTGTAGATGCACTGGGAATGGCCGGTGAGGAGCAGCAAGAGCTTGACTGGCTGGCACTTTCGGTGTGGGAGCAATCGTCCGATGTTCGTGATTTTTCGTTTAGTTTTTTCCGTGGGCGCCCAGGTGCAGCTGGTGGTAAACGTCGAAGCCCTGTTGGTCAGGGAAAGCCCGGAGCCCCGATGTCTGTGGTGCTGTAGATGCGCCGCCAATGACCGGTGAGGAGCACAAAGAGCTTGAGTTGCTGGCACTTTCGGTGTGGGAGCAATCGTCTGATGTTTGTGATTTTGGGGGTTTTTTTTTTTCAGTGGGTGCCCAGGTGCAACTGGTGGTAAACGTCGAAGCCCTGTTGGTCAGGGAAAGCCCGGAGCCCCGATGTCTGTGGTGCTGTAGATGCGCTGGGAATGGCCGGTGAGGGGTAGCAAGAGCTTGAGTTGCTGGCACTTTTGGTGTGGGAGCAATCGTCCGACGTTCGTGATTTTTCGGGGTTTTATTTCAGTGGGAGCCCAGGTGCAGCTGGTGGTAAACGTCGAAGCCCTGTTCGTCAGGGAAAGCCCGGAGCCCCGATGTCTGTGGTGCTGTAGATGCGCTGGGAATGGCCGGTGAGGAGCAGCAAGAGCTTGACTGGCTGGCACTTTCGGTGTGGGAGGAATCGTCCGACGTTCGTGATTCTTAGCGGTTTTACTTTCAGTGGGCGCCCAGGTGCAGCTGGTGGTAAATGTCGAAGCCCTGTTGGTCAGGGAAAGCCCGGAGCCCCGATGTCTGTGGTGCTGTAGATGCGCTGGGAATGGAAGGTGATGAGCACGTACAGCTTGACTGGCTGGCACTTTCGGTGTGGCAGCAATCGTCCGACGTTCGTGATTTTTCGGGGTTTTACTTTCAGTGGGCGCACAGGTGCAGCTGGTGGTAAACATCGAAGCCCTGTTGGTCACGGAAAGCCCGGATCCCCGATGTCTGTGGTGCTGTAGATGCGCTGGGAATGGGCGGTGAGGAGCAGCAAGAGCTTGAGTTGCTGGCACTTTTGGTGTGGGAGCAATCGTCGGACGTTTGTGATTTTTGGGGATTTTTATTCACTGGGCACCCAGGTTCAGCTGGTGGTAAACGTCGAAGCCCTGTTGGTCAGGGAAAGCCCGGAGCCCCGATGTCTGTGGTGCTGTAGATGCGCTGGGAATGTGCGGTGAGGAGCAGCAAGAGCTTGACAGGCTGGCATTTAAGGTGTGGCAGGAATCGTCCGACATTTGTGATTTTTGGGGTTTTTTTTTCAGGGGGCGCCCAGGTTCAGCTCGTGTTAAAAGTCGAAGCCCTGTTGGTCAGGGAAAGCCCGGAGCCCCGATGTCTGTGGTGCTGTAGATACGCTGCCAATGGCCGGTGAGTAGCAGCAAGAGCTTGAGTTGCTGGCACTTTCGGTGTGAGATCAATCATCCGACGTTTTTGATTTTTCAGGGTTTTTTTTCAGTGGGCAATCAGGTGCAGCTGGTGGTAAACGTCGAAGCCCTGTTGGTCAGGGAAAGCCCGGAGCCCCGATGTCTGTGGTGCTGTAGATGGGCTGGGAATGGCCGGTGAGGAGCAGCAAGAGCTTGACTGGCTGGCACTTTTGCTATGGGAACAATCGTCCGATGTTCGTGATTTTTCTTTTATTTTTCTCAGCGGGTGCCCAGGTTCAGCTGGTGGTAAACGTCGAAGCCCTGTTGGTCAAAGAAAGCGCAGAACCCCGATGTCTGTGGTGCTGTAGATGCACTGCCAAAGTCCGGTGAGTAGCAGCAAGAGCTTGAGTTGCTGGCACTTTCGGTGTGGGAGGAATCGTCCGACGTTCGTGATTTTTCGGGATTTTTTTTCAGTGGGCGCCCAGGTGCAGCTGGTGGTAAACTTCGAAGCCCTATTGGTCAGGGAAAGCCCGGAGCCCCGATGTCTGTGGTGCTGTAGATGCGCTGGGAATGGCCGGTGAGGAGCAGCAAGAGCTTGAGTTGCTGGCACTTTCGGTGTGGGAGGAATCGTCCGACGTTCGTGATTTTTCGGGGTTTTATTTCAGTGGGCGCCCAGGTGCAGCTGGTGGTAAACGTCGAAGCCCTGTTGGTCAGGGAAAGCCCGGAGCCCCGATGTCTGTGGTGCTGTAGATGCGCTGGGAATGGGAGGTGAGTCGCAGCAAGAGCTTGACTGGCTGGCACTTTCGGTGTGGGAGGAATCGTCCGACGTTCGTGATTTTTCGGGGTTTTATTTCAGTGGGCGCCCAGGTGCAGCTGGTGGTAAATGTCGAAGCCCTGTTGGTCAGGGAATGCCCGGAGCCCCGATGTCTGTGGTGCTGTAGATGCGCCTCCAATGGCTGGTGAGGAGCAGCAAGAGCTTGACTGGCTGGCACTTTTGTTGTGGGAGCAATTGTCCGACGTTCATGATTTTTCGGGGTTTTATTTCAGTGGACGCCCAGCTGCAGCGGGTGGTAAACGTCGAAGCCCAGTTGGTCAGGGAAAGCCCGGAGCCCCGATGTCTGTGGTGCTGTAGATGCGCTGGGACTTGCTGGTGAGAAGCAGCATGAGCTTGACTGGCTGGCACTTTCGGTGTGGGAGCACTCGTCTGATGTTCGTGATATTTCGTTTATTTTTTCCAGTGGGCGCCCAGGTGCAGCTGGTGGTAAACGTCGAAGCCCTGTTCGTCAGGGAAAGCCCGGAGCCCCGATGTCTGTCGTGCTGTAGATGGGCTGGCAATGGCCGGTGAGCAGCAGCAAGAGCTTGACTGGCTGGCACTTTCGGTGTGGGAGGAATCGTCCGACGTTCGTGATTTTTCGGGGTTTTATTTCAGTGGGCGCCCAGGTGCAGCTGGTGGTAAATGTCGAAGCCCTGTTGGTCAGGGAATGCCCGGAGCCCCGATGTCTGTGGTGCTGTAGATGCGCCTCCAATGGCTGGTGAGGAGCAGCAAGAGCTTGACTGGCTGGCACTTTTGTTGTGGGAGCAATTGTCCGACGTTCATGATTTTTCGGGGTTTTATTTCAGTGGACGCCCAGCTGCAGCGGGTGGTAAACGTCGAAGCCCAGTTGGTCAGGGAAAGCCCGGAGCCCCGATGTCTGTGGTGCTGTAGATGCACTGCCAAAGTCCGGTGAGTAGCAGCAAGAGCTTGAGTTGCTGGCACTTTCGGTGTGGGAGCAATCGTCCGACGTTCGTGATTTTTCGGGGTTTTATTTCAGTGGGCGCCCAGGTTCAGCTGGTGGTAAACGTCGAAGCCCTGTTGGTCAGGGAAAGCGTAGAGCCCCGATGTCTGTGGTGCTGTAGATGCGCTGGGAATGGCCGCTGAGGAGCAGCAAGAGCTTGTGTTGCTGGCACTTTTGGTGTGGGAGCAATTGTCCGACGTTCGTGATTTTTCGGGGTTTTATTTCAGTGGGCGCCCAGGTGCAGCGGGTGGTAAACGTCGAAGCCCTGTTGGTCAGGGAAAGCGTAGAGCCCCGATGTCTGTGGTGCTGTAGATGCGCTGGGAATGGCCGCTGAGGAGCAGCAAGAGCTTGAGTTGCTGGCACTTTCGGTGTGGGAGCAATCGTCCGACGTTCGTGATTTTTCGGGGTTCTTTTCAGTGGGCGCCCAGGTTCAGCTGGTGGTAAATGTCGAAGCCCTGTTGGTCAGGGAAAGTCCAGAGCCCTGATGTCTGTGGTGCTGTAGATGCGCTGGGAATGGGCGGTGAGGAGCAGCAAGAGCTTGACAGGCTGGCACTTTCGGTGTGGGAGCAATCGTCCGACGTTCGTGATTTTTCGGGGTTTTATTTCAGTGGGCGCCCAGGTTCAGCTGGTGGTAAACGTCGAAGCCCTGTTGGTCAGGGAAAGCTCGGAGCCCCGATACCTGTGGTGCTGTAGATGCGCTGCCAATGGGCGGTGAGTAGCAGCAAGAGCTTGGCTGGCTGGCACTTTTGGTGTGGGAGCAATCGTCCGACGTTCGTGATTTTTCAGGGTTTTTTTTCAGTGGGTAACCAGGTGCAGCTGGTGGTAAACGTCGAAGCCCTGTTCGTCAGGGAAAGTCCAGAGCCCTGATGTCTGTGGTGCTGTAGATGCGCTGGGAATGGGCGGTGAGGAGCAGCAGGAGCTTGAGTTGCTGGCACTTTCAGTGTGGGAGCAATCGTCGGACGTTTGTGATTTTTGGGGATTTTTATTCACTGGGCGCCCAGGTTCAGTAGGTGGTAAACATCGAAGGCCTGTTGGTCAGGGAAAGCCCAGAGCCCCGATGTCTGTGGTGCTGTAGATGCGCTGGGAATGGCCGGTGAGGAGCAGCAAGAGCTTGACAGGCTGGCATTTAAGGTGTGGCAGGAATCGTCCGACGTTCGTGATTTTTGGGGTTTTTTTTTCAGGGGGCACCCAGGTGCAGCTGGTGGTAAATGTCGAAGCCTGTTGGTCAGGGAAATCCCGGAGCCCCGATGTCTGTGGTGCTGTAGATGCACTGCCAAAGTCCGGTGAGGAGCAGCAAGAGCTTGACAGGCTGGCACTTTCGGTGTGGGAGCAATCGTCCGACGTTCGTGATTTTTCGGGGTTCTTTTCAGTGGGAGCCCAGCTGCAGCGAGTGGTAAACGTCGAAGCCCTGTTGGTCAGGGAAAGCCCGGAGCCCCGATGTCTGTGGTGCTGTAGATGCGCTGGGAATGGCCGGTGAGTAGCAGCAAGAGCTTGACAGGCTGGCATTTAAGGTGTGGCAGGAATCGTCCGACATTTGTGATTTTTGGAGTTTTTTTTTCAGGCGGCACCCAGGTGCAGCTGGTGGTAAACGTCGAAGCCCTGTTGGTCAGGGAAAGCCCGGAGCCCCGATGTCTGTGGTGCTGTAGATGCGCTGGGAATGGCCGGTGATGAGCAGCAAGAGCTTGACTGGCTGGCACTTTCGGTGTGGGAGCAATCGTGCGATGTTCGTGATTTTTCGTTTATTTTTTTCAGTGGGCGCCCAGTTGCAGCTGGTGGTAAACGTTGAAGCCCTGTTGGTCAGGGAAAGCCCGGAGCCGGGATGTCTGTGGTGCTGTAGATGCACTGCCACTGTCCGGTGAGGAGCAGCAAGAGCTTGACTGGCTGGCACTTTTGGTGTGGGAGCAATCGTCCGACGTTCGTGATTTTTCGGGCTTTTATTTCAGTGGGCGCCCAGGTTCAGCTGGTGGTAAACGTCGAAGCCCTGTTGGTCAGGGAACGCCCGGAGCCCCGGTGTCGGTGGTGTTGTAGATGCGCTGGGAATGGCCGGTGAGGAGCAGCAAGAGCTTGACTGTCTGGCACTTTTGGTGTGGGAGCAATCGTCCGACGTTCGTGATTTTTCATTTATTTTTTTCAGTGGGCGCCCAGGTGCAGCTGGTGGTAAACGTCGAAGCCCTGTTGTTCAGGGAAAGCGGAGAACCCCGATGTCTGTGGTGCTGTAGATGCACTGCCAAAGTCCGGTGAGTAGCAGCAAGAGCTTGAGTTGCTGGCACTTTCGGTGTGGGAGCAATCGTCCGACGTTCGTGGTTTTTCGGGGTTTTATTTCAGTGGGCGCCCAGGTTCAGCTGGTGGTAAACGTCGAAGCCCTGTTGGTCAGGGAAAGCGTAGAGGCCCGATGTCTGTGGTGCTGTAGATGCGCTGGGAATGGCCGCTGAGGAGCAGCAAGAGCTTGTGTTGCTGGCACTTTTGGTGTGGGAGCAATTGTCCGTCGTTCGTGATTTTTCGGGGTTTTATTTCAGTGGGCGCCCAGGTGCAGCGGGTGGTAAACGTCGAAGCCCTGTTGGTCAGGGAAAGCGTAGAGCCCCGATGTCTGTGGTGCTGTAGATGCGCTGGGAATGGCCGCTGAGGAGCAGCAAGAGCTTGAGTTGCTGGCACTTTGGGTGTGGGAGCAATCGTCCGACGTTCGTGATTTTTCGGGGTTCTTTTCAGTGGGCGCCCAGGTTCAGCTGGTGGTAAATGTCGAAGCCCTGTTGGTCAGGGAAAGCCCAGAGCCCTGATGTCTGTGGTGCTGTAGATGCGCTGGGAATGGGCGGTGAGGAGCAGCAAGAGCTTGACAGGCTGGCACTTTCGGTGTGGGAGCAATCGTCCGACGTTCGTGATTTTTCGGGGTTTTATTTCAGTGGGCGCCCAGGTTCAGCTGGTGGTAAACGTCGAAGCCCTGTTGGTCAGGGAAAGCTCGGAGCCCCGATACCTGTGGTGCTGTAGATGCGCTGCCAATGGGCGGTGAGTAGCAGCAAGAGCTTGGCTGGCTGGCATTTTTGGTGTGGGAGCAATCGTCCGACGTTCGTGATTTTTCAGGGTTTTTTTTCAGTGGGTAACCAGGTGCAGCTGGTGGTAAATGTCGAAGCCCTGTTCGTCAGGGAAAGTCCAGAGCCCTGATGTCTGTGGTGCTGTAGATGCGCTGGGAATGGCCGGTGAGTAGCAGCAAGAGCTTGACAGGCTGGCATTTAAGGTGTGGCAGGAATCGTCCGACATTTGTGATTTTTGGAGTTTTTTTTTCAGTGGGCGCCCAGGTGCAGCTGGTGGTAAACGTCGAAGCCCTGTTGGTCAGGGAAAGCCCGGAGCCCCGATGTCTGTGGTGCTGTAGATGCGCTGGGAATGGCCGGTGATGAGCAGCAAGAGCTTGACTGGCTGGCACTTTCGGTGTGGGAGCAATCGTGCGATGTTCGTGATTTTTCGTTTATTTTTTTCAGTGGGCGCCCAGTTGCAGCTGGTGGTAAACGTTGAAGCCCTGTTGGTCAGGGAAAGCCCGGAGCCGGGATGTCTGTGGTGCTGTAGATGCACTGCCACTGTCCGGTGAGGAGCAGCAAGAGCTTGACTGGCTGGCACTTTTGGTGTGGGAGCAATCGTCCGACGTTCGAGATTTTTCGGGGTTTTATTTCAGTGGGCGCCCAGGTGCAGCTGGTGGTAAATGTCGAAGCCCTGTTGGTCAGGGAAAGCCCGGAGCCCCGTTGTCTGTGGTGCTGTAGATGCGCTGGGAATGGCCGGTGATGAGTAGCAAGAGCTTGACTGGCTGGCACTTTCGGTGTGGGAGCAATCGTGCGATGTTCGTGATTTTTCGTTTATTTTTTTCAGTGGGCGCCCACGTGCAGCTGGTGGTAAATGTCGAAGCCCTGTTGGTCAGGGAAAGCCCGGAGCCCCGATGTCTGTGGTGCTGTAGATGCGCCTCCAATGGCCGGTGAGGAGCAGCAAGAGCTTGAGTTGCTGGCACTTTCGGTGTGGGAGCAATCGTCCGACGTTTGTGATTTTTCGTTTATTTTTTTCAGTGGGCGCCCAGGTGCAGCGGGTGGTAAACGTCGAAGCCCTGTTGGTCAGGGAAAGCCCGGAGCCCCGATGTCTGTGGTGCTGTAGATGCGTTCGGAATGGGCGGTGAGGAGCAGCAAGAGCTTGACTGGCTGGCACTTTCAGTGTGGGAGCAATAGTCCGACGTTTGTGTTTTTTGGGGGTTTTATTTCAGTGGGCGCCCAGGTGCAGCTGGTGGTAAACGTCGAAGCCCAGTTGGTCAGGGAAAGCCCGGAGTCCCGATGTCTGTGGTGCTGTAGATGCGCTGCCAATGCCCGGTGAGGAGCAGCAAGAGCTTGACTGGCTGGCACTTTCAATGTGGGAACAATCGTCCGACGTTCGTGATTTTTTGGGTTTTTTTTCCAGTGGGCGCCCAGGTTCAGCTGGTGGTAAACGTCGAAGCCCTGTTGGTCAGGGAAAGCCCGGAGCCCCGATGTCTGTGGTGCTGTAGATGCGCTGGGAATGGCCGGTGAGGAGCAGCAAGAGATTGTGTTGCTGGCAATTTCGGTTTGGGTGCAATCGTCCGACGTTCGTGATTTTTCGGGGTTTTTTTCAGTGGGAGCCCAGGTGCAGCGAGTGGTAAACGTCGAAGCCCTGTTGGTCAGGGAAAGCCCGGAGCTCCGATGTCTGTGGTGCTGTAGATGAGCTGCCAGTGGCCGGTGAGGAACTGCAAGAGCTTGACTGGCTGGCACTTTTGGTGTGGGAGCAATAGTCCGATGTTTGTGATTATTCGGGGTGTTTTTTCAGTGGGAGCCCAGGTGCAGCTGGTGGTAAACGTCGAAGCCCTGTTGGTCAGGGAAAGCCCGGAGCCCCGATGTCTGTGGTGCTGTAGATGCGCTGCCAAAGTCCGGTGAGGAGCAGCAAGAGCTTGACTGGCTGGCACTTTTGGTGTGGGAGCAATCGTCCGACGTTCGTGATTTTTGGGGGTTTTATTTCAGTGGGCGCCCAGGTTCAGCTGGTTGTAAACGTCGAAGCCCAGTTGGTCAGGGAAAGCCCGGAGCCCCGATGTCTGTGGTGCTGTAGATGCGCTGCCAGTGGCCGGTGAGGAGCAGCAAGAGCTTGAGTTGCTGGCACTTTCGGTGTGGGAGCAATCGTCCGACGTTTTTGATTTTTCAGGGTTTTTTTTCAGTGGGTAACCAGGTGCAGCTGGTGGTAAATGTCGAAGGCCTGTTGGTCAGGGAAAGCCCGGGGCCCCGATGTCTGTGGTGCTGTAGATGCGCTGCGAATGGCCGGTGAGGAGCAGCAAGAGCTTGTGTTGCTGGCACTTTCGGTGTGGGAACAATCGTCCGACGTTCGTGATTTTTCGGGGTTTTTTTCAGTGGGCGCCCAGGTGCAGCGGGTGGTAAACGTCGAAGCCCTGTTGGTCAGGGAAAGCCCAGAGCCCCGATGTCTGTGGTGCTGTAGATGCGCTGCCAAAGTCCGGTGAGTAGCAGCAAGAGCTTGAGTTGCTGGCACTTTGGGTGTGGGAGCAATCGTCCGACGTTCGTGATTTTTCGGGGTTTTATTTCAGTGGGCGCCCAGGTGCAGCTGGTGGTAAATGTCGAAGCCCTGTTGGTCAGGGAAAGCCCGGAGCCCCGATGTCTGTGGTGCTGTAGATGCACTGCCAAAGTCCGGTGAGGAGCAGCAAGAGCTTGACTGGCTGGCACTTTCGGTGTGGGAGCAATCGTCCGACGTTCGTGATTTTTGGGGGTTTTATTTCAGTGGGAGCCCAGGTTCAGCTGGTGGTAAATGTCGAAGCCCTGTTGGTCAGGGAAAGCCCGGAGCGCCGATGTCTGTGGTGCTGTAGATGCGCTGGGAATGGCCGGTGAGGAGCAGCAAGAGCTTGACTGGCTGGCACTTTCAGTGTGGGAGCAATCGTCCGACGTTCGTGATTTTTCAGGGTTTTTTTTCAGTGGGTAACCAGGTGCAGCTGGTGGTAAACGTCGAAGCCCTGTTGGTCAGGGAAAGCCCAGAGCCCCGATGTCTGTGGTGCTGTAGATGCGCTGGGAATGGGCGGTGAGGAGCAGCAAGAGCTTGAGTTGCTGGCACTTTCGGTGTGGGAGCAATCGTCCGACGTTCGTGATTTTTCGGGGTTTTACTTTCAGTGGGCGCCCAGGTTCAGCTGGTGGTAAACGTCGAAGCCCTGTTGGTCAGGGAAAGCCCGGAGCCCCGATGTCTGTGGTGCTGTAGATGAGCTGCCAATGGCCGGTGAGGAGCAGCAAGAGCTTGACTGTCTGGCACTTTCGGTGTGGGAGCAATCGTCCGATGTTCGTGATTTTTCTTTTATTTTTTTCAGCGGGCGCCCAGGTTCAGCTGGTGGTAAACGTCGAAGCCCTGTTGGTCAGGGAAAGCGCAGAACCCCGATATCTGTGGTGCTGTAGATGCGCTGGGAATGGCCGGTGAGGAGCAGCAAGAGCTTGACTGGCTGGCACTTTCAATGTGGGAACAATCGTCCGACGTTCGTGATTTTTCGGGTTTTTTTTCCAGTGGGCGCCCAGGTTCAGCTGGTGGTAAACGTCGAAGCCCTGTTGGTCAGGGAAAGCCCGGAGCCCCGATGTCTGTGGTGCTGTAGATGCGCTGGGAATGGCCGGTGAGGAGCAGAAAGAGCTTGTGTTGCTGGCACTTTCGGTGTGGGAGCAATCGTCCGACGTTCGTGATTTTTCGGGGTTCTTTTCAGTGGGAGCTCAGGTGCAGCGAGTGGTAAACGTCGAAGCCCTGTTGGTCAGGGAAAGCCCGGAGCTCCGATGTCTGTGGTGCTGTAGATGCACTGCCAAAGTCCGGTGAGGAGCAGCAAGAGCTTGACTGGCTGGCACTTTCGGTGTGGGAGGAATCGTCCGACGTTCGTGATTTTTGGGGGTTTTATTTCAGTGGGCGCCCAGGTGCAGCTGGTGGTAAATGTCGAAGCCCTGTTGGTCAGGGAAAGCCCGGAGCCCCGATGTCTGTGGTGCTGTAGATGCGCTGGGAATGGCCGGTGTTCAGCAGCTAGAGCTTGACTGTCTGGCACTTTTGGTGTGGGAGCAATCGTCCGACGTTCGTCATTTTTCAGGGTTTTTTTTCAGTGGGCGCCCAGGTTCAGCTGCTGGTAAACGTCGAAGGCCTGTTGGTCAGGGAAAGCCCGGAGCCCCGATGTCTGTGGTGCTGTAGATGTGCTGCCAATGGCCGGTGAGGAGCAGCAAGAGCTTGAGTTGCTGGCACTTTTGGTGTGGGAGCAATCGTCCGACGTTCGTGATTTTTCGGGGTTTTATTTCAGTGGGCGCCCAGGTGCCGCTGGTGGTAAACGTTGAAGCCCTGTTGGTCAGGGAAAGCTCGGAGCCCCGATGTCTGTGGTGCTGTAGATGCCCTGCCAATGGGCGGTGAGTAGCAGCAAGAGCTTGACTGTCTGGCACTTTCGGTGTGGGAGCAATCGTCCGATGTTCGTGATTTTTCGTTTATTTTTTTCAGTGGGCGCCCAGGTTCATCTGGTGGTAAACGTCGAAGCCCTGTTGGTCAGGGAAAGCCCGGAGCCCCGATGTCTGTGGTGCTGTAGATGCGCTGCGAATGGCCGGTGAGGAGCAGCAAGAGCTTGACTGGCTGGCACTTTCAATGTGGGAACAATCGTCCGACGTTCGTGATTTTTGGGGGTTTTATTTCAGTGGGCGCCCAGGTTCAGCTGGTGGTAAACGTCGAAGCCCTGTTGGTCAGGGAAAGCCCGGAGCCCCGATGTCTGTGGTGCTGTAGATGCGCTGGGAATGGCCGGTGAGGAGCAGCAAGAGCTTGACTGGCTGGCACTTTCGGTGTGGGAGCAATCGTCCGATGTTCATGATTTTTCGTTTATTTTTTTCAGTGGGCGCCCAGGTGCAGCTGATGGTAAATGTCGAAGCCCTCTTAGTCAGGGAAAGCGTAGAACCCCGATGTCTGTGGTGCTGTAGATGCACTCCCAAAGTCCGGTGAGTAGCAGCAAGAGCTTGAGTTGCTGGCACTTTCGGTGTGGGAGCAATCGTCCGACGTTCGTGATTTTTCGGGGTTTTATTTCAGTGGGCGCCCAGGTGCAGCTGGTGGTAAACGTCGAAGCCCAGTTGATCAGGGAAAGTCCGGAGCACCGATGTCTGTGGTGCTGTAGATGCACTGCCAAAGTCCGGTGAGTAGCAGCAAGAGCTTGAGTTGCTGGCACTTTTGGTGTGGGAGCAATCGTCCGACGTTCGTGATTTTTCGGGGTTTTATTTCAGTGGGCGCCCAGGTGCAGCTGGTGGTAAATGTCGAAGCCCTGTTGGTCAGGGAAAGCCCGGAGCCCCGATGTCTGTGGTGCTGTAGATGCGCTGCCAATGGCCGGTGAGGAGCAGCAAGAGCTTGACTGGCTGGCACTTTGGGTGTGGGAGCAATCGTCGGACGTTCGTGATTTTTCGGGGTTTTATTTCAGTGGGCGCCCAGGTGCAGCGGGTGGTAAACGTCGAAGCCCTGTTGGTCAGGGAAAGCGCAGAACCCCGATGTCTGTGGTGCTGTAGATGCGCTGGGAATGGCCGGTGAGGAGCAGCAAGAGATTGTGTTGCTGGCAATTTCGGTTTGGGTGCAATCGTCCGACGTTCGTGATTTTTCGGGGTTTTTTTCAGTGGGAGCCCAGGTGCAGCGAGTGGTAAACGTCGAAGCCCTGTTGGTCAGGGAAAGCTCGGAGCCCCGATGTCTGTGGTGCTGTAGATGCGCTGCCAATGGCCGGTGAGGAGCAGCAAGAGCTTGACTGGCTGGCACTTTTGGTGTGGGAGCAATCGTCCGATGTTTGTGATTTTTCGGGGTTTTATTTCAGTGGGCGCCCAGGTTCAGCTGGTGGTAAACGTCGACGCCCTGTTGGTCAGGGAAAGCCCGGAGCCCCGATGTCTGTAGTGCTGTAGATGCGCTGCCAATGGCCGTTGAGGAGCAGCAAGAGCTTGACTGGCTGGCACTTTCGGTGTGGGATCAATCGTCCGACGTTTTTGATTTTTCAGGGTTTTTTTTCAGTGCGTAACCAGGTGCAGCTGGTGGTAAACGTCGAAGCCCTGTTGGTCAGGGAAAGCCTGGAGCCGCGATGTCTGTGGTGCTGTAGATGCGCTGCCAATGGCCGTTGAGGAGCAGCAAGAGCTTGACAGGCTGGCACTTTCGTTGTGGGAGCAATCGTCCGATGTTCGTGATTTTTCGGGGTTTTACTTTCAGTGGGCGCCCAGGTGCAGCTGGTGGTAAACGTCGAAGCCCTGTTCATCAGGGAAAGCTTGGAGCCCCGATGTCTGTGGTGCTGTAGATGCGCTGGGAATGGCCGGTGAGGAGCAGCAAGAGCTTGACTGGCTGGCACTTTGGGTGTGGGAGCAATCGTCGGACGTTCGTGATTTTTCGGGGTTTTATTTCAGTGGGCGCCCGGGTTCAGCTGGTGGTAAACGTCGAAGCCCTGTTGGTCAGGGAAAGCCCGGAGCCCCGATGTCTGTGGTGCTGTAGATACACTGCCAATGGCCGGTGTTCAGCAGCTAGAGCTTGACTGTCTGGCACTTGTGGTGTGGGAGCAATCGTCCGACGTTCGTCATTTTTCAGGGTTTTTTTTCAGTGGGCAACCAGGTGCAGCTGGTGATAAACGTTGAAGCCCTGTTGTTCAGGGAAAGCCCGGAGCCCCGATGTCTGTGGTGCTGTAGATGCACTGCCAAAGTCCGGTGAGGAGCAGCAAGAGCTTGACTGGCTGGCACTTTTGCTATGGGAACAATCGTCCGATGTTCGTGATTTTTCTTTTATTTTTCTCAGCGGGTGCCCAGGTTCAGCTGGTGGTAAACGTCGAAGCCCTGTTGGTCAAAGAAAGCGCAGAACCCCGATGTCTGTGGTGCTGTAGATGCACTGCCAAAGTCCGGTGAGTAGCAGCAAGAGCTTGAGTTGCTGGCACTTTCGGTGTGGGAGGAATCGTCCGACGTTCGTGATTTTTCGGGATTTTTTTTCAGTGGGCGCCCAGGTGCAGCTGGTGGTAAACTTCGAAGCCCTATTGGTCAGGGAAAGCCCGGAGCCCCGATGTCTGTGGTGCTGTACATGCGCTGGGAATGGCCGGTGAGGAGCAGCAAGAGCTTGAGTTGCTGGCACTTTCGGTGTGGGAGGAATCGTCCGACGTTCGTGATTTTTCGGGGTTTTATTTCAGTGGGCGCCCAGGTGCAGCTGGTGGTAAACGTCGAAGCCCTGTTGGTCAGGGAAAGCCCGGAGCCCCGATGTCTGTGGTGCTGTAGATGCGCTGGGAATGGGAGGTGAGTCGCAGCAAGAGCTTGACTGGCTGGCACTTTCGGTGTGGGAGGAATCGTCCGACGTTCGTGATTTTTCGGGGTTTTATTTCAGTGGGCGCCCAGGTGCAGCTGGTGGTAAATGTCGAAGCCCTGTTGGTCAGGGAATGCCCAGAGCCCCGATGTCTGTGGTGCTGTAGATGCGCCTCCAATGGCTGGTGAGGAGCAGCAAGAGCTTGACTGGCTGGCACTTTCGGTGTGGGAGGAATCGTCCGACGTTCGTGGTTTTTCGGGGTTTTATTTCAGTGGGAGCCCAGGTTCAGGTGGTGGTAAACGTCGAAGCCCTGTTGGTCAGGGAAAGCCCGGAGCCCCGATGTCTGCGGTGTTGTAGATGCGCTGGGAATGGCCGGTGAGGAGCAGCAAGAGCTTGACAGGCTGGCATTTAAGGTGTGGCAGGAATCGTCCGACGTTTGTGATTTTTGGGGTTTTTTTTTCAGGGGGCACCCAGGTGCAGCTGGTGGTAAATGTCGAAGCCCGGTTCGTCAGGGAAAGCCCGGAGCCCCGATGTCTGTGGTGCTGTAGATGCGCTGCCAATGGCCGGTGAGTAGCAGCAAGAGCTTGAGTTGCTGGCACTTCAGGTGTGGGAGCAATCGTCCGACGTTCGTGATTTTTCGGGGTTTTATTTCAGTGGGCGCCCAGGTGCAGCTGGTGGTAAATGTCGAAGCCCTGTTGGTCAGGGAAAGCCCGGAGCCCCGATGTCTGTGGTGCTGTAGATGCGCTGGGAATGGGCGGTGAGGGGCAGCAAGAGCTTGACAGGCTGGCACTTTTGGTGTGGGAGCAATCGTCCGATGTTCCTGATTTTTCGTTTATTTTTTTCAGTGGGCGCCCAGGTGCAGCTGGTGGTAAACGTCGAAGCCCTGTTATTCAGGGAAAGCGCAGAACCCCGATGTCTGTGGTGCTGTAGATGCGCTGGGAATGGGCGGTGAGGAGCAGCAAGAGCTTGACAGGCTGGCACTTTTGGTGTGGGAGCAATCGTCCGACGTTCGTGATTTTTCAGGGTTTTATTTCAGTTGGCGCCCAGGTGCAGCTGGTGGTAATCGTCGAAGTCCTGTTGGTCAGGGAAAGCCCAGAGCCACGATGTCTGTGGTGCTGTAGATGCGCTGGGAATGGGCGGTGAGGAGCAGCATGAGCTTGACTGGCTGGCACTTTCGGTGTGGGAGCAATCTTCTGATGTTCGTGGTATTTCGTTTATTTTTTCCAGTGGGCGCCCAGGTTCAGCTGGTGGTAAACGTCGAAGCCCTGTTTGTCAGGGAAAGCCCGGAGCCCCGATATCTGTGGTGCTGTAGATGCGCTGCCAATGGCCGGGGAGGAGCAGCAAGAGCTTGACTGGCTGGCACTTTTGGTGTGGGAGCAATCGTCCGACGTTTGTGATTTTTCGGGGTTCTTTTCAGTTGGAGCCCAGGTGCAGCTGGTGGTAAATGTCGAAGCCCTGTTTGTCTGGGAAAGCCCAGAGCCCCGATGTCTGTGGTGCTGTAGATGCGCTGGGAATGGGAGGTGAGGAGCAGCAAGAGCTTGAGTTGCTGGCACTTTCACTGTGGGAGCAATCGTCCGATGTTCGTGATTTTTCGTTTATTTTTTTCAGTGGGCGCCCAGGTGCAGCTGATGGTAAATGTCGAAGCCCTGTTGTTCAGGGAAAGCGCAGAACCCCGATGTCTGTGGTGCTGTAGATGCACTACCAAAGTCCGGTGAGTAGCAGCAGGAGCTTGTGTTGCTGGCACTTTCGGTGTGGGAGCAATCGTCCGACTGTCGTGATTTTTCGGGGTTTTACTTTCAATGGGCGCCCAGGTTGAGCTGGTGGTAAACGTCGAAGCCCTGTTGGTCAGGGAAAGCCCGGAGCCCCGATGTCTGTGGTGCTGTAGATGCGCTGCCAATGGCCGGTGAGGAGCAGCAAGAGCTTGACTGTCTGGCACTTTGGGTGTGGGAGCAATCGTCGGACGTTTGTGATTTTTGGGGATTTTTATTCACTGGGCGCCCAGGTTCAGCTGGTGGTAAACGTCGAAGCCCTGTTGGTCAGGGAAAGCCCGGAGCCCCGATGTCTGTGGTGCTGTAGATGCACTGGGAATGGCCGGTGAGGAGCAGCAAGAGCTTGACTGGCTGGCACTTTCGGTGTGGGAGCAATCGTCCGATGTTCGTGATTTTTCGTTTAGTTTTTTCCGTGGGCGCCCAGGTGCAGCTGGTGGTAAACGTCGAAGCCCTGTTGGTCAGGGAAAGCCCGGAGCCCCGATGTCTGTGGTGCTGTAGATGCGCCGCCAATGACCGGTGAGGAGCACAAAGAGCTTGAGTTGCTGGCACTTTCGGTGTGGGAGCAATCGTCTGATGTTTGTGATTTTGGGGGTTTTTTTTTTTCAGTGGGTGCCCAGGTGCAACTGGTGGTAAACGTCGAAGCCCTGTTGGTCAGGGAAAGCCCGGAGCCCCGATGTCTGTGGTGCTGTAGATGCGCTGGGAATGGCCGGTGAGGGGTAGCAAGAGCTTGAGTTGCTGGCACTTTTGGTGTGGGAGCAATCGTCCGACGTTCGTGATTTTTCGGGGTTTTATTTCAGTGGGAGACCAGGTGCAGCTGGTGGTAAACGTCGAAGCCCTGTTCGTCAGGGAAAGCCCGGAGCCCCGATGTCTGTGGTGCTGTAGATGCGCTGGGAATGGCCGGTGAGGAGCAGCAAGAGCTTGACTGGCTGGCACTTTCGGTGTGGGAGGAATCGTCCGACGTTCGTGATTCTTAGCGGTTTTACTTTCAGTGGGCGCCCAGGTGCAGCTGGTGGTAAATGTCGAAGCCCTGTTGGTCAGGGAAAGCCCGGAGCCCCGATGTCTGTGGTGCTGTAGATGCGCTGGGAATGGAAGGTGATGAGCACGTACAGCTTGACTGGCTGGCACTTTCGGTGTGGCAGCAATCGTCCGACGTTCGTGATTTTTCGGGGTTTTACTTTCAGTGGGCGCACAGGTGCAGCTGGTGGTAAACATCGAAGCCCTGTTGGTCACGGAAAGCCCGGATCCCCGATGTCTGTGGTGCTGTAGATGCGCTGGGAATGGGCGGTGAGGAGCAGCAAGAGCTTGAGTTGCTGGCACTTTCAGTGTGGGAGCAATCGTCGGACGTTTGTGATTTTTGGGGATTTTTATTCACTGGGCACCCAGGTTCAGCTGGTGGTAAACGTCGAAGCCCTGTTGGTCAGGGAAAGCCCGGAGCCCCGATGTCTGTGGTGCTGTAGATGCGCTGGGAATGTGCGGTGAGGAGCAGCAAGAGCTTGACAGGCTGGCATTTAAGGTGTGGCAGGAATCGTCCGACATTTGTGATTTTTGGGGTTTTTTTTTCAGGGGGCGCCCAGGTTCAGCTCGTGTTAAAAGTCGAAGCCCTGTTGGTCAGGGAAAGCCCGGAGCCCCGATGTCTGTGGTGCTGTAGATACGCTGCCAATGGCCGGTGAGTAGCAGCAAGAGCTTGAGTTGCTGGCACTTTCGGTGTGAGATCAATCATCCGACGTTTTTGATTTTTCAGGGTTTTTTTTCAGTGGGCAATCAGGTGCAGCTGGTGGTAAACGTCGAAGCCCTGTTGGTCAGGGAAAGCCCGGAGCCCCGATGTCTGTGGTGCTGTAGATGGGCTGGGAATGGCCGGTGAGGAGCAGCAAGAGCTTGACTGGCTGGCACTTTTGCTATGGGAACAATCGTCCGATGTTCGTGATTTTTCTTTTATTTTTCTCAGCGGGTGCCCAGGTTCAGCTGGTGGTAAACGTCGAAGCCCTGTTGGTCAAAGAAAGCGCAGAACCCCGATGTCTGTGGTGCTGTAGATGCGCTGCCAATGGCCGGTGAGGAGCAGCAAGAGCTTGAGTTGCTGGCACTTTCGGTGTGGGAGGAATCGTCCGACGTTCGTGATTTTTCGGGGTTTTATTTCAGTGGGCGCCCAGGTGCAGCTGGTGGTAAACGTCGAAGCCCTGTTGGTCAGGGAAAGCCCGGAGCCCCGATGTCTGTGGTGCTGTAGATGCGCTGGGAATGGGAGGTGAGTCGCAGCAAGAGCTTGACTGGCTGGCACTTTCGGTGTGGGAGGAATCGTCCGACGTTCGTGATTTTTCGGGGTTTTATTTCAGTGGGCGCCCAGGTGCAGCTGGTGGTAAATGTCGAAGCCCTGTTGGTCAGGGAATGCCCGGAGCCCCGATGTCTGTGGTGCTGTAGATGCGCCTCCAATGGCTGGTGAGGAGCAGCAAGAGCTTGACTGGCTGGCACTTTTGTTGTGGGAGCAATTGTCCGACGTTCATGATTTTTCGGGGTTTTATTTCAGTGGACGCCCAGCTGCAGCGGGTGGTAAACGTCGAAGCCCAGTTGGTCAGGGAAAGCCCGGAGCCCCGATGTCTGTGGTGCTGTAGATGCGCTGGGACTTGCTGGTGAGAAGCAGCATGAGCTTGACTGGCTGGCACTTTCGGTGTGGGAGCACTCGTCTGATGTTCGTGATATTTCGTTTATTTTTTCCAGTGGGCGCCCAGGTGCAGCTGGTGGTAAACGTCGAAGCCCTGTTCGTCAGGGAAAGCCCGGAGCCCCGATGTCTGTCGTGCTGTAGATGGGCTGGCAATGGCCGGTGAGCAGCAGCAAGAGCTTGACTGTCTGGCACTTTTGGTGTGAGAGCAATCGTCCGACGTTCGTGATTTTTCGGTGTTCTTTTCAGTGGGAGCCCTGGTGCAGCGAGTGGTAAACGTCGAAGCCCTGTTCGTCAGGGAATGCCCGGAGCCCCGATGTCTGTGGTGTTGTAGATGCACTGCCACTGTCCGGTGAGGAGCAGCATGAGCTTGACTGGCTGGCACTTTTGGTGTGGGAGCAATCGTCCGACGTTCGTCATTTTTCAGGGTTTATTTTCACTGGGCAACCAGGTGCAGCTGGTGGTAAATATCAAAGGCCTGTTGGTCAGGGAAAGCCCGGAGCCACGATGTCTGTGGTGCTGTAGATGCACTGCCAAAGTCCGGTGAGGAACAGCAAGAGCTTGAGTTGCTGGCACTTTCTGTGGGGGAGGAATCGTCCGACGTTTGTGATTTTTCGGGGTTTTATTTCAGTGGGCGCCCAGGTGCAGCTGGTGGTAAACGTCGAAGCCCTGTTGGTCAGGGAAAGCCCAGAGCCCCGATGTCTGTGGTGCTGTAGATGCGCTGCCAGTGGCCGGTGAGGAGCAGCAAGAGCTTGACTGGCTGGCACTTTTGCTGTGGGAGCAATCGTCCGACGTTCGTGATTTTTCGTTTATTTTTTTCAGCGGGCGCCCAGGTTCAGCTGGTGGTAAACGTCGAAGCCCTGTTGGTCAGGGAAAGCGCAGAACCCCGATGTCTGTGGTGCTGTAGATGCACTGCCAAACTCCGGTGAGGAGCAGCAAGAGTTTGAGTTGCTGGCACTTTTGGTGTGGGAGCAATCGTCCGACGTTCGTGATTTTTCGGGGTTTTATTTCAGTGGGAGCCCAGGTGCAGCTGGTGGTAAACGTCGAAGCCCTGTTGGTCAGGGAATGCCTGGAGCCCCGATCTCTGTGGTGCTGTAGATGCGCTGGCAATGGCTGGTGAGGAGCAGCAAGAGCTTGACTGTCTGGCACGTTGGGTGTGGGAGCAATCGTCGGACGTTTGTGATTTTTGGGGATTTTTATTCACTGGGCGCCCAGGTTCAGCTGGTGGTAAACGTCGAAGCCCTGTTGGTCAGGGAAAGCCCGGAGCCCCGATGTCTGTGGTGCTGTAGATGCGCTGGGAATGGCCGGTGAGGAGCAGCAAAAGCTTGACTGTCTGGCACTTTTGGTGTGGGAGCAATCGTCCGACGTTCGTGATTTTTCAGGGTTTTTTTTCAGTGGGCGCCCAGGTGCAGCTGGTGGTAAACGTCAAAGCCCTGTTGGTCAGGGAAAGCCCGGAGCCCCGATGTCTGTGGTGCTGTAGATGCGCTGGGAATGGCCGGTGTTCAGCAGCTAGAGCTTGACTGTCTGGCACTTCTGGTGTGGGAGCAATCGTCGGACGTTCGTGATTTTTCGGGGTTCTTTTCAGTGGGAGCCCAGGTGCAGCTGGTGGTAAATGTCGAAGCCCTGATGGTCAGGGAAAGCCCGGAGCCCCGATGTCTGTGGTGCTGTAGATGCACTGCCAAAGTCTGGTGAGGAGCAGCAAGAGCTTGACTGGCTGGCACTTTTGGTGTGGGAGCAATCGTCCGATGTTCGTCATTTTTCAGGGTTTTTTTTCAGGGGGCGCCCAGGTTCAGCTAGTGGTAAACGTCGAAGCCCTGTTGGTCAGGGAAAGCGCAGAACCCCGATTTCTGTGGTGCTGTAGATGCGCTGCCAAAGTCCGGTCAGGAGCAGCAAGAGCTTGACTGGCTGGCACTTTCGGTGTGGGAGCAATCGTCCGACGTTCGTGATTTTTCGGGCTTTTATTTCAGTGGGCGCCCAGGTTCAGCTGGTGGTAAACGTCGAAGCCCTGTTGGTCAGGGAACGCCCGGAGCCCCGGTGTCGGTGGTGTTGTAGATGCGCTGGGAATGGCCGGTGAGGAGCAGCAAGAGCTTGACTGGCTGGCACTTTTGGTGTGGGAGCAATCGTCCGACGTTCGTGATTTTTCATTTATTTTTTTCAGTGGGCGCCCATGTGCAGCTGGTGGTAAATGTCGAAGCCCTGTTGGTCAGGGAAAGCCCGGAGCCCCGATGTCTGTGGTGCTGTAGATGCACTGCCAAAGTCCGGTGAGTAGCAGCAAGAGCTTGAGTTGCTGGCACTTTCGGTGTGGGAGCAATCGTCCGACGTTCGTGATTTTTCGGGGTTTTATTTCAGTGGGCGCCCAGGTTCAGCTGGTGGTAAACGTCGAAGCCCTGTTGGTCAGGGAAAGCGTAGAGCCCCGATGTCTGTGGTGCTGTAGATGCGCTGGGAATGGCCGCTGAGGAGCAGCAAGAGCTTGTGTTGCTGGCACTTTTGGTGTGGGAGCAATTGTCCGACGTTCGTGATTTTTCGGGGTTTTATTTCAGTGGGCGCCCAGGTGCAGCGGGTGGTAAACGTCGAAGCCCTGTTGGTCAGGGAAAGCGTAGAGCCCCGATGTCTGTGGTGCTGTAGATGCGCTGGGAATGGCCGCTGAGGAGCAGCAAGAGCTTGAGTTGCTGGCACTTTCGGTGTGGGAGCAATCGTCCGACGTTCGTGATTTTTCGGGGTTCTTTTCAGTGGGCGCCCAGGTTCAGCTGGTGGTAAATGTCGAAGCCCTGTTGGTCAGGGAAAGTCCAGAGCCCTGATGTCTGTGGTGCTGTAGATGCGCTGGGAATGGGCGGTGAGGAGCAGCAAGAGCTTGACAGGCTGGCACTTTCGGTGTGGGAGCAATCGTCCGACGTTCGTGATTTTTCTGGGTTTTATTTCAGTGGGCGCCCAGGTTCAGCTGGTGGTAAACGTCGAAGCCCTGTTGGTCAGGGAAAGCTCGGAGCCCCGATACCTGTGGTGCTGTAGATGCGCTGCCAATGGGCGGTGAGTAGCAGCAAGAGCTTGGCTGGCTGGCACTTTTGGTGTGGGAGCAATCGTCCGACGTTCGTGATTTTTCAGGGTTTTTTTTCAGTGGGTAACCAGGTGCAGCTGGTGGTAAACGTCGAAGCCCTGTTCGTCAGGGAAAGTCCAGAGCCCTGATGTCTGTGGTGCTGTAGATGCGCTGGGAATGGGCGGTGAGGAGCAGCAGGAGCTTGAGTTGCTGGCACTTTCAGTGTGGGAGCAATCGTCGGACGTTTGTGATTTTTGGGGATTTTTATTCACTGGGCGCCCAGGTTCAGTAGGTGGTAAACATCGAAGGCCTGTTGGTCAGGGAAAGCCCAGAGCCCCGATGTCTGTGGTGCTGTAGATGCGCTGGGAATGGCCGGTGAGGAGCAGCAAGAGCTTGACAGGCTGGCATTTAAGGTGTGGCAGGAATCGTCCGACGTTCGTGATTTTTGGGGTTTTTTTTTCAGGGGGCACCCAGGTGCAGCTGGTGGTAAATGTCGAAGCCTGTTGGTCAGGGAAATCCCGGAGCCCCGATATCTGTGGTGCTGTAGATGCACTGCCAAAGTCCGGTGAGGAGCAGCAAGAGCTTGACAGGCTGGCACTTTCGGTGTGGGAGCAATCGTCCGACGTTCGTGATTTTTCGGGGTTCTTTTCAGTGGGAGCCCAGCTGCAGCGAGTGGTAAACGTCGAAGCCCTGTTGGTCAGGGAAAGCCCGGAGCCCCGATGTCTGTGGTGCTGTAGATGCGCTGGGAATGGCCGGTGAGTAGCAGCAAGAGCTTGACAGGCTGGCATTTAAGGTGTGGCAGGAATCGTCCGACATTTGTGATTTTTGGAGTTTTTTTTTCAGGCGGCACCCAGGTGCAGCTGGTGGTAAACGTCGAAGCCCTGTTGGTCAGGGAAAGCCCGGAGCCCCGATGTCTGTGGTGCTGTAGATGCGCTGGGAATGGCCGGTGATGAGCAGCAAGAGCTTGACTGGCTGGCACTTTCGGTGTGGGAGCAATCGTGCGATGTTCGTGATTTTTCGTTTATTTTTTTCAGTGGGCGCCCAGTTGCAGCTGGTGGTAAACGTTGAAGCCCTGTTGGTCAGGGAAAGCCCGGAGCCGGGATGTCTGTGGTGCTGTAGATGCACTGCCACTGTCCGGTGAGGAGCAGCAAGAGCTTGACTGGCTGGCACTTTTGGTGTGGGAGCAATCGTCCGACGTTCGTGATTTTTCGGGCTTTTATTTCAGTGGGCGCCCAGGTTCAGCTGGTGGTAAACGTCGAAGCCCTGTTGGTCAGGGAACGCCCGGAGCCCCGGTGTCGGTGGTGTTGTAGATGCGCTGGGAATGGCCGGTGAGGAGCAGCAAGAGCTTGACTGTCTGGCACTTTTGGTGTGGGAGCAATCGTCCGACGTTCGTGATTTTTCATTTATTTTTTTCAGTGGGCGCCCAGGTGCAGCTGGTGGTAAACGTCGAAGCCCTGTTGTTCAGGGAAAGCGGAGAACCCCGATGTCTGTGGTGCTGTAGATGCACTGCCAAAGTCCGGTGAGTAGCAGCAAGAGCTTGAGTTGCTGGCACTTTCGGTGTGGGAGCAATCGTCCGACGTTCGTGGTTTTTCGGGGTTTTATTTCAGTGGGCGCCCAGGTTCAGCTGGTGGTAAACGTCGAAGCCCTGTTGGTCAGGGAAAGCGTAGAGGCCCGATGTCTGTGGTGCTGTAGATGCGCTGGGAATGGCCGCTGAGGAGCAGCAAGAGCTTGTGTTGCTGGCACTTTTGGTGTGGGAGCAATTGTCCGTCGTTCGTGATTTTTCGGGGTTTTATTTCAGTGGGCGCCCAGGTGCAGCGGGTGGTAAACGTCGAAGCCCTGTTGGTCAGGGAAAGCGTAGAGCCCCGATGTCTGTGGTGCTGTAGATGCGCTGGGAATGGCCGCTGAGGAGCAGCAAGAGCTTGAGTTGCTGGCACTTTGGGTGTGGGAGCAATCGTCCGACGTTCGTGATTTTTCGGGGTTCTTTTCAGTGGGCGCCCAGGTTCAGCTGGTGGTAAATGTCGAAGCCCTGTTGGTCAGGGAAAGCCCAGAGCCCTGATGTCTGTGGTGCTGTAGATGCGCTGGGAATGGGCGGTGAGGAGCAGCAAGAGCTTGACAGGCTGGCACTTTCGGTGTGGGAGCAATCGTCCGACGTTCGTGATTTTTCGGGGTTTTATTTCAGTGGGCGCCCAGGTTCAGCTGGTGGTAAACGTCGAAGCCCTGTTGGTCAGGGAAAGCTCGGAGCCCCGATACCTGTGGTGCTGTAGATGCGCTGCCAATGGGCGGTGAGTAGCAGCAAGAGCTTGGCTGGCTGGCATTTTTGGTGTGGGAGCAATCGTCCGACGTTCGTGATTTTTCAGGGTTTTTTTTCAGTGGGTAACCAGGTGCAGCTGGTGGTAAATGTCGAAGCCCTGTTCGTCAGGGAAAGTCCAGAGCCCTGATGTCTGTGGTGCTGTAGATGCGCTGGGAATGGCCGGTGAGTAGCAGCAAGAGCTTGACAGGCTGGCATTTAAGGTGTGGCAGGAATCGTCCGACATTTGTGATTTTTGGAGTTTTTTTTTCAGTGGGCGCCCAGGTGCAGCTGGTGGTAAACGTCGAAGCCCTGTTGGTCAGGGAAAGCCCGGAGCCCCGATGTCTGTGGTGCTGTAGATGCGCTGGGAATGGCCGGTGATGAGCAGCAAGAGCTTGACTGGCTGGCACTTTCGGTGTGGGAGCAATCGTGCGATGTTCGTGATTTTTCGTTTATTTTTTTCAGTGGGCGCCCAGTTGCAGCTGGTGGTAAACGTTGAAGCCCTGTTGGTCAGGGAAAGCCCGGAGCCGGGATGTCTGTGGTGCTGTAGATGCACTGCCACTGTCCGGTGAGGAGCAGCAAGAGCTTGACTGGCTGGCACTTTTGGTGTGGGAGCAATCGTCCGACATTCGAGATTTTTCGGGGTTTTATTTCAGTGGGCGCCCAGGTGCAGCTGGTGGTAAATGTCGAAGCCCTGTTGGTCAGGGAAAGCCCGGAGCCCCGTTGTCTGTGGTGCTGTAGATGCGCTGGGAATGGCCGGTGATGAGTAGCAAGAGCTTGACTGGCTGGCACTTTCGGTGTGGGAGCAATCGTGCGATGTTCGTGATTTTTCGTTTATTTTTTTCAGTGGGCGCCCACGTGCAGCTGGTGGTAAATGTCGAAGCCCTGTTGGTCAGGGAAAGCCCGGAGCCCCGATGTCTGTGGTGCTGTAGATGCGCCTCCAATGGCCGGTGAGGAGCAGCAAGAGCTTGAGTTGCTGGCACTTTCGGTGTGGGAGCAATCGTCCGACGTTTGTGATTTTTCGTTTATTTTTTTCAGTGGGCGCCCAGGTGCAGCGGGTGGTAAACGTCGAAGCCCTGTTGGTCAGGGAAAGCCCGGAGCCCCGATGTCTGTGGTGCTGTAGATGCGTTCGGAATGGGCGGTGAGGAGCAGCAAGAGCTTGACTGGCTGGCACTTTCAGTGTGGGAGCAATAGTCCGACGTTTGTGTTTTTTGGGGGTTTTATTTCAGTGGGCGCCCAGGTGCAGCTGGTGGTAAACGTCGAAGCCCAGTTGGTCAGGGAAAGCCCGGAGTCCCGATGTCTGTGGTGCTGTAGATGCGCTGCCAATGCCCGGTGAGGAGCAGCAAGAGCTTGACTGGCTGGCACTTTCAATGTGGGAACAATCGTCCGACGTTCGTGATTTTTTGGGTTTTTTTTCCAGTGGGCGCCCAGGTTCAGCTGGTGGTAAACGTCGAAGCCCTGTTGGTCAGGGAAAGCCCGGAGCCCCGATGTCTGTGGTGCTGTAGATGCGCTGGGAATGGCCGGTGAGGAGCAGCAAGAGATTGTGTTGCTGGCAATTTCGGTTTGGGTGCAATCGTCCGACGTTCGTGATTTTTCGGGGTTTTTTTCAGTGGGAGCCCAGGTGCAGCGAGTGGTAAACGTCGAAGCCCTGTTGGTCAGGGAAAGCCCGGAGCTCCGATGTCTGTGGTGCTGTAGATGAGCTGCCAGTGGCCGGTGAGGAACTGCAAGAGCTTGACTGGCTGGCACTTTCGGTGTGGGATCAATTGTCCGACGTTTTTGATTTTTCAGGGTTTTTTTTTAAGTGACCAAGTAGGTGCAGCTGGTGGTAAATGTCGAAGGCCTGTTGGTCAGGGAAAGCCCAGAGCCGCGATGTCTGTGGTGCTGTAGATGCACTGGGAATGGCCGGTGAGGAGCAGCAAGAGCTTGAGTTGCTGGCACTTTCAGTGTGGGACGAATCGTCTGACGTTTTTGATTTTTCAGGGTTTTTTTTCAGTGGGTAACCAGGTGCAGCTGGTGGTAAATGTCGAAGCCCTGTTGGTGAGGGAAAGCCTGGAGCCGCGATGTCTGTGGTGCTGTAGATGCGCTGGGAATGGGCGGTGAGGAGCAGCAAGAGCTTGTGTTGCTGGCACTTTCGGTGTGGGAGCAATTGTCCGATGTTCGTGATTTTTCGGGGTTTTACTTTCAGTGGGCGCCCAGGTGCAGCTGGTGGTAAACGTTGAAGCCCTGTTGGTCACGGAAAGCCCGGAGCCCCGATGTCTGTGGTGCTGTAGATGCCCTGCCAATGGGCGGTGAGTAGCAGCAAGAGCTTGAGTTGCTCGCAGTTTCGGTGTGGGAGCAATCGTCCGATATTCATGATTTTTCGTTTATTTTTTTCAGTGGGCGCCCAGGTGCAGCTGGTGGTAAACGTCGAAGCCCTGTTGGTCAGGGAAAGCCCGGAGCCCCGATGTCTGTGGTGCTGTAGATGCGCTGCCACTCTCCGGTGAGGAGCAGCAAGAGCTTGAGTTGCTGGCACTTTCGTTGTGGGAGCAATCGTCCGACGTTTGTGATTTTTCGGGGTTTTATTTCAGTGGGCGCCCAGGTGCAGCTGGTGGTAAATGTCGAAGCCCTGATGGTCAGGGAAAGCCCGGAGCCGCGATGTCTGTGGTGCTGTAGATGCGCTGCCAATGGCCGGTGAGGAGCAGCAAGAGCTTGACTGGCTGGCACTTTCAATGTGGGAACAATCGTACGACGTTCGTGATTTTTCGGGTTTTTTTTCCAGTGGGCGCCCAGGTTCAGCTGGTGGTAAACGTCGAAGCCCTGTTCGTCAGGGAAAGCCCGGAGCCCCGATGTCTGTGGTGCTGTAGATGCGCTGCCAATGCCCGGTGAGGAGCAGCAAGAGCTTGACTGGCTGGCACTTTCGTTGTGGGAGCAATCGTCCGACGTTCGTGATTTTTCGGGCTTTTATTTCAGTGGGAGCCGAGGTGCAGCTGGTGGTAAATGTCGAAGCCCTGATGGTCAGGGAAAGCCCGGAGCCCCGATGTCTGTGGTGCTGTAGATGCACTGCCAAAGTCCGGTGAGCAGCAGCAAGAGCTTGACTGGCTGACACTTTGGGTGTGGGCGCAATCGTCGGACGTTCGTGATTTTTCGGGGTTTTATTTCAGTGGGCGCCCAGGTTCAGCTGGTGGTAAACTTCTAAGACCTGTTGGTCAGGGAAAGCCCGGAGCCCCGATGTCTGTGGTGATGTAGATGCGCTGGGAATGGCCGGTGAGGAGCAGCAAGAGCTTGACAGGCTGGCACTTTTGGTGTGGGAGCAATCGTCCGACGTTCGTGATTTTTCGGGGTTCTTTTCAGTGGGAGCCCAGGTTCAGCGAGTGGTAAACGTCGAAGGCCTGTTGGTCAGGGAAAGCCCGGAGCCCCGATGTCTGTGGTGCTGTAGATGCGCTGGGAATGGCCGGTGAGGAGCAGCAAGAGCTTGACTGGCTGGCACTTTGGGTGTGGGAGCAATCGTCCGACGTTCGTCATTTTTCAGGGTTTTTTTTCAGTGGGCGCCCAGGTGCAGCTGGTGGTAAATGTCGAAGGCCTGTTGGTCAGGGAAAGCCCGGAGCCACGATGTCTGTGGTGCTGTAGATGCGCTGGGAATGGCCGGTGAGGAGCAGCAAGAGCTTGACAGGCTGGCACTTTCGGTGTGGGAGCAATCGTCGGACGTTTGTGATTTTTGGGGATTTTTATTCACTGGGCGCCCAGGTTCAGCTGGTGGTAAACGTCGAAGCCCTGTTGGTCAGGGAAAGCCCAGAGCCCCGATGTCTGTGGTGCTGTAGATGCGCTGCCAATGGCCGGTGAGGAGCAGCAAGAGCTTGACTGGCTGGCACTTTCGGTGTGGGAGCAATCGTCCGACGTTTGTGATTTTTGGGGGTTTTATTTCAGTGGGCGCCCAGGTGCAGCTGGTGGTAAACGTCGAATCCCTGTTGGTCAGGGAAAGCCCGGAGCCCTGATATCTGTGGTGCTGTAGATGCGCTGGGAATGGCCGGTGAGGAGCAGCAAGAGCTTGACTGGCTGGCACTTTTGGTGTGGGAGCAATCGTCCGACGTTTGTGATTTTTCGGGGTTCTTTTCAGTGGGAGCCCAGGTGCAGCGGGTGGTAAACGTTGAAGACCTGTTGGTCAGGGAAAGCCCGGAGCCCCGATGTCTGTGGTGCTGTAGATGCGCCTCCAATGGCCGGTGAGGAGCAGCAAGAGCTTGACTGGCTGGCACTTTCGCTGTGGGAGCAATCGTCCGACGTTCGTGATTTTTCGGGGTTTTATTTCAGTGGGCACCCAGGTGCAGCTGGTGGTAAACGTCGAAGCCCTGTTGGTCAGGGAAAGGTCGGAGCCCCGATGTCTGTGGTGCTGTAGATGCGCTGGGAATGGCCGGTGAGGAGCAGCAAGAGCTTGACTGGCTGGCACTTTTGGTGTGGGAGCAATCGTCCGATGTTCGTGATTTTTCGGGGTTTTTTTTCAGTGGGAGCCGAAGTGCAGCTGGTGGTAAACGTCGAAGCCCTGTTGGTCAGGGAAAGCCCGGAGCCCCGATGTCTGTGGTGCTGTAGATGCACCTCTAATGGCTGGTGAGGAGCAGCCAGAGGTTGACAGGCTGGCACTTTCGGTGTGGGAGCAATCGTCGGACGTTTGTGATTTTTGGCGATTTTTATTCACTGGGCGCCCAGGTTCAGCTGGTGGTAAACGTCGAAGCCCTGTTCGTCAGGGAAAGCCCAGAGCCCCGATGTCTGTGGTGCTGTAGATGCGCTGCCAATGGCCGGTGAGGAGCAGCAAGAGCTTGTGTTGCTGGCACTTTCGGTGTGGGAGCAATCGTCCGACGTTCGTGATTTTTCGGGGTTTTGCTTTCAGTGGGCGCCCAGGTTCAGCTGGTGGTAAATGTCGAAGCCCTGTTCATCAGGGAAAGCCCGGAGCCCCGATGTCTGTGGTGCTGTAGATGCGCTGGGAATGGCTGGTGAGAAGCAGCATGAGCTTGAGTTGCTGGCACTTTCGGTGTGGGAGCAATCGTCTGATGTTCGTGATATTTCGTTTATTTTTTTCAGTGGGCGCCGAGGTGCAGCTGGTGGTAAATGTCGAAGCCCTGTTGGTCAGGGAAAGGTCGGAGCCCCGATGTCTGTGGTGCTGTAGATGCGCTGGGAATGGCTGGTGAGGAGCAGCTAGAGCTTGACAGGCTGGCACTTTCGGTGTTGGAGCAATCGTCCGTCGTTTTTGATTTTTCAGGGTTTTTTTTCAGTGGGGGCCCAGGTTCAGCTGGTGGTAAACTTCAGAGCCCTGTTGGTCAGGGAAAGCCCGGAGCCCCGATGTCTGTGGTGCTGTAGATGCGCGGCCAATGGCCCATGAGGAGCAGCAAGAGCTTGACTGGCTGGCACTTTGGGTGTGGGAGCAATCGTCGGACGTTCGTGATTTTTCGGGGTTTTATTTCAGTGGGCGCCCAGGTTCAGCTGGTGGTAAATGTCGAAGGCCTGTTGGTCAGGGAAAGCCCGGAGCCCCGATGTCTGTGGTGCTGTAGATGCGCTGCCAATGGCTGGTGAGGAGCAGCAAGAGCTTGAGTGGCTGGCACTTTCGGTGTGGGAGCAATCGTCCGACGTTTGTGATTTTTCGTTTATTTTTTTCAGTGGGCGCCCAGGTGCAGTGGGTGGTAAACGTCGAAGCCCTGTTGGTCAGGGAAAGCCCGGAGCCCCGATGTCTGTGGTGCTGTAGATGCGCTGGGAATGGCCGGAGTTCAGCAGCTAGAGCTTGACTGTCTGGCACTTTCGGTATGGAAGCAATCGTCCGACGTTTGTGATATTTGGGGATTTTTTTTCCGGTGGGCGCCCAGGTTCAGCTCGTAGTAAACGTCGAAGCCCTGTTGGTCAGGGAAAGCCCGGAGCCCCGATGTCTGTGGTGCTGTAGATGCGCTGGCAATGGCCGGTGAGGAGCAGCAAGAGCTTGAGTTGCTGGCACTTTCGGTGTGGGAGCAATCGTCCAATGTTCGTGATTTTTCTTTTATTTTTCTCAGTGGGCAACCAGGTTCAGCTTGTGGTAAACATCGAAGCCCTGTTGGTCAAAGAAAGCGCAGAACCCCGACGTCTGTGGTGCTGTAGATGCACTGCCAAAGTCCGGTGAGTAGCAGCAAGAGCTTGAGTTGCTGGCACTTTCGGTGTGGGAGGAATCGTCCAACGTTTGTTATTCTTCGGGGTTTTATTTCAGTGGGCACCCAGGTTCAGCGAGTGGTAAATGTCGAAGCCCTGTTGGTCAGGGAAAGCCCGGAGTCCCGATGTCTGTGGTGCTGTAGATGCGCTGCCAATGGCCGGGGAGGAGCAGCAAGAGCTTGACTCTCTGGCACTTTCGGTGTGGGAGTAATCGTCCAACGTTCGTGGTTTTTCGGGGGTTCTTTTCAGTGGGAGCCCAGGTTCAGCTGGTGGTAAACGTCGAAGCCGTGTTCGTCAGGGAAAGTCCAGAGCCCTGATGTCTGTGGTGCTGTAGATGCACTGCCAAAGTCCGGTGAGGAGCAGCAAGAGCTTGACTGGCTGGCATTTAAGGTGTGGCAGGAATCGTCCGACATTTGTGATTTTTCGGGGTTTTTTTTCAGTGGGCGCCCAGGTGCAGCTGGTGGTAAACGTCGAAGCCCTGTTGGTCAGGGAAAGCTCGGAGCCCCGATACCTGTGGTGCTGTAGATGCGCTGCCAATGGCCGGTGAGGAACAGCAAGAGTTTGTGTTGCTGGCACTTTCAGTGTGGGATCAATCGTCCGACGTTTTTGATTTTTCAGGGTTTTTTTTCAGTGGTCAACCAGGTGCAGCGGGTGGTAAATGTCGAAGCCCTGTTGGTCAGGGAAAGCCCGGAGCCCCGATGTCTGTGGTGCTGTAGATGCGCTGGGAATGGCCAGTGAGGAGCAGCAAGAGCTTGACTGGCTGGCACTTTCAGTGTGGGACCAATCGTCCGACGTTTGTTATTTTTCGTTTATTTTTTTAAGTGGGTGCCCATGTGCAGCTGGTGGTAAACGTCGAAGCCCTGTTGGTCAGGGAAAGCCCGGAGCCCCGGTGTCTGTGGTGCTGTAGATGCGCTGCCAATGGCCGGTGAGGAGCAGCAAGAGCTTGACTGGCTGGCACTTTGGGTGTGGGAGCAATCGTCGGACGTTCGTGATTTTTCGGGGTTTTATTTCAGTGGGCGCCCAGGTGCAGCTGGTGGTAAACGTCGAAGCCCTGTTGGTCAGGGAAAGCCCGGAGCCCCGATGTCTGTGGTGCTGTAGATGCGCTGGGAATGGCCGGTGTTCAGCAGCTAGAGCTTGACTGTCTGGCACTTTTGGTGTGGGAGCAATCGTCCGACGTTCGTGATTTTTCGGGGTTCTTTTCAGTGGGCGCCCAGGTGCAGCTGGTGGTAAACGTCGAAGCCCTGTTGGTCAGGGAAAGCCCGGAGCCCCGATGTCTGTGGTGCTGTAGATGCACTGCCACTCTCCGGTGAGGAGCAGCAAGAGCTTGACTGTCTGGCACTTTTGGTGTGGGAGCAATCGTCCGACGTTCGTGATTTTTCGGGGTTTTACTTTCAGTGGGCGCACAGGTGCAGCTGGTGGTAAATGTCGAAGCCGTGTTGGTCAGGGAAAGCCCGGAGCCCCGATGTCTGTGGTGCTGTAGATGCGCTGGGAATGGGCGGTGAGGAGCAGCAGGAGCTTGAGTTGCTGGCACTTTCAGTGTGGGAGCAATCGTCGGACGTTTGTGATTTTTGGGGATTTTTATTCACTGGGCGCCCAGGTTCAGTAGGTGGTAAACATCGAAGGCCTGTTGGTCAGGGAAAGCCCAGAGCCCCGATGTCTGTGGTGCTGTAGATGCGCTGGGAATGGCCGGTGAGGAGCAGCAAGAGCTTGACAGGCTGGCATTTAAGGTGTGGCAGGAATCGTCCGACGTTCGTGATTTTTGGGGTTTTTTTTTCAGGGGGCACCCAGGTGCAGCTGGTGGTAAATGTCGAAGCCCTGTTGGTCAGGGAAAGCCCGGAGCCCCGATGTCTGTGGTGCTGTAGATGCACTGCCAAAGTCCGGTGAGGAGCAGCAAGAGCTTGACAGGCTGGCACTTTCGGTGTGGGAGCAATCGTCCGACGTTCGTGATTTTTCGGGGTTCTTTTCAGTGGGAGCCCAGCTGCAGCGAGTGGTAAACGTCGAAGCCCTGTTGGTCAGGGAAAGCCCGGAGCCCCGATGTCTGTGGTGCTGTAGATGCGCTGGGAATGGGCGGTGAGGAGCAGCAAGAGCTTGACAGGCTGGCACTTTCGGTGTGGGAGCAATCGTCCGACGTTTTTGATTTTTCAGGGTTTTTTTTCAGTGGGAGCCCAGGTGCAGCTGGTGGTAAATGTCGAAGCCCTGTTCGTCAGGGAAAGTCCAGAGCCCTGATGTCTGTGGTGCTGTAGATGCGCTGGGAATGGCCGGTGAGTAGCAGCAAGAGCTTGACAGGCTGTCATTTAAGGTGTGGCAGGAATCGTCCGACATTTGTGTTTTTTGGGGTTTTTTTTTCAGGGGGCACCCAGGTGCAGCTGGTGGTAAACGTCGAAGCCCTGTTCATCAGGGAAAGCCCGGAGCCCCGATGTCTGTGGTGCTGTAGATGCACTGCCAATGGGCGATGAGGAGCAGCAAGAGCTTGACTTGCTAGCACTTTCGGTGTGGGAGCAATCGTCCGACGTTCGTGATTTTTCGTTTATTTTTTTCAGTGGGCGCCCAGGTTCAACTGGTGGTAAACGTCGAAGGCCTGTTGGTCAGGGAAAGCGCAGAGCCCCGATGTCTGTGGTGTTGTAGATGCGCTGCCAATAGCCGGTGAGGAGCAGCAAGAGGCTCACATGCTGGCACTTTCGTTGTGGGTGCAATCGTCCGACGTTCGTGATTTTTGCGGTTTTTTTTTCAGTGGGCGCCCAGGTGCAGCTGGTGGTAAACGTCGAAGCCCTGTTCGTCAGGGAAATTCCAGAGCCCTGATGTCTGTGGTGCTATAGATGCGCTGGGAATGTCCGGTGAGTAGCAGCAAGAGCTTGACAGGCTGGCATTTAAGGTGTGGCAGGAATCGTCCGACATTTGTGATTTTTGGAGTTTTTTTTTCAGGCGGCACCCAGGTGCAGCTGGTGGTAAACGTCGAAGCCCTGTTGGTCAGGGAAAGCCCGGAGCCCCGATGTCTGTGGTGCTGTAGATGCGCTGGGAATGGCTGGTGAGGAGCAGCAAGAGCTTGACTGGCTGGCACTTTCAATGTGGGAACAATCGTCCGACGTTCGTGATTTTTCGGGTTTTTTTTCCAGTGGGCGCCCAGGTTCAGCTGGTGGTAAACGTCGAAGCCCTGTTCGTCAGGGAAAGCCCGGAGCCCCGATGTCTGTGGTGCTGTAGATGCGCTGGGAATGGGCGGTGAGGAGCAGCAAGAGCTTGACTGGCTGGCACTTTCGTTGTGGGAGCAATCGTCCGACGTTCGTGATTTTTCGGGCTTTTATTTCAGTGGGAGCCGAGGTGCAGCTGGTGGTAAATGTCGAAGCCCTGTTGGTCAGGGAAAGCCCGGAGCCCCGATGTCTGTGGTGCTGTAGATGCACTGCTAAAGTCCGGTGAGCAGCAGCAAGAGCTTGACTGGCTGACACTTTGGGTGTGGGCGCAATCGTCGGACGTTCGTGATTTTTCGGGGTTTTATTTCAGTGGGCGCCCAGGTTCAGCTGGTGGTAAACTTCTAAGACCTGTTGGTCAGGGAAAGCCCGGAGCCCCGATGTCTGTGGTGCTGTAGATGCACTGCTAAAGTCCGGTGAGCAGCAGCAAGAGCTTGACTGGCTGGCACTTTTGGTGTGGGAGCAATCGTCCGACGTTCGTCATTTTTCAGGGTTTTTTTTCAGTGGGCGCCCAGGTGCAGCTGGTGGTAAATGTCGAAGGCCTGTTGGTCAGGGAAAGCCCGGAGCCACGATGTCTGTGGTGCTGTAGATGCACTGCCAAAGTCTGGTGAGTAGCAGCAAGAGCTTGAGTTGCTGGCACTTTCGTTCTGGGAGCAATCGTCCGACGTTCGTGATTTTTCGGAGTTTTATTTCAGTGGGCGCCCAGGTGCAGCTGGTGGTAAATGTCGAAGCCCTGTTGGTCAGGGAAAGCCCGGAGCCCCGATGTCTGTGGTGCTGTAGATGCGCTGCCAATGGTCGGTGAGGAGCAGCAAGAGGCTGACATGCTGGCACTTTCGGTCTGGGAGCAATCGTCCGACGTTCGTGATTTTTGGGGTTTTTTTCAGTGGGCGCCCAGGTGCAGCTGGTGGTAAACGTCGAAGCCCTGTTGGTCAGGGAACGCGCAGAACCCCGATGTCTGTGGTGCTGTAGATGCGCTGCCAATGGCCGGTGAGGAGCAGCAAGAGCTTGACTGGCTGGCACTTTCAGTGTGGGAGCAATAGTCCGACGTTTGTGATTTTTCGGGGTTTTTTTCAGTGGGCACCCAGGTGCAGGTGATGGTAAATGTCGAAGCCCTCTTGGTCAGGGAAAGCGTAGAACCCTGATGTCTGTGGTGCTGTAGATGCACTGCCAAAGTCCGGTGAGTAGCAGCAAGAGCTTGACTGGCTGGCACTTTCGGTGTGGGAGGAATCGTCCGACGTTCGTGATTTTTCAGGGTTTTATTTCAGTGGGCGCCCAGGTGCAGCTGGTGGTAAACATCGAAGCCCTGTTGGTCAGGGAAAGCTCGGAGCCCCGATGTCTGTGGTGCTGTAGATGCGCTGCCAATGGCCGGTGAGGAGCAGCAAGAGCTTGACTGTCTGGCACTTTCGGTGTGGGAGCAATCGTCCGACGTTCGTGATTTTTGGAGGTTTTATTTCAGTGGGCGCCCAGGTTCAGCTGGTGGTAAACGTTGAAGCCCAGTTGGTCAGGGAAAGCCCGGAGCCCCGATGTCTGTGGTGCTGTAGATGCGCTGGGAATGGCCGGTGAGGAGCAGCAAGAGCTTGTGTTGCTGGCACTTTCGGTGTGGGAGCAATCGTCCGACGTTCGTGATATTTCGGGGTTCTTTTCAGTGGGAGCCTAGGTGCAGCGAGTGGTAAACGTCGAAGCCCTGTTGGTCAGGGAAAGCCCGGAGCCCCGATGTCTGTAGTGCTGTACATGAGCTGCCAGTGGCCGGTGAGGAACTGCAAGAGCTTGACTGGCTGGCACTTTGGGTGTGGGATCAATTGTCCGACGTTTTCGATTTTTCAGGGTTTTTTTTCAGTGGCCAACTAGGTGCAGCTGGTGGTAAATGTCGAAGGCCTGTTGGTCAGGGAAAGCCCAGAGCCGCGATGTCTGTGGTGCTGTAGATGCGCTGCCAATGGCCGGTGAGGAGCAGCAAGAGCTTGACTGGCTGGCACTTTCAGTGTGGGAGCAATCGTCCGACGTTTGTGATTTTTCGCGGTTTTTTTCAGTGGGCACCCAGGTGCAGCTGGTGGTAAACGTCGAAGCCCTGTTGTTCAGGGAAAGCGCAGAACCCCGATGTCTGTGGTGCTGTAGATGCTCTGCCAAAGTCCGGTGTGTAGCAGCAAGAGCTTGAGTTGCTGGCACTTTCGGTGTGGGAGGAATCGTCCGACGTTCGTGATTTTTCGGGGTTTTATTTCAGTTGGCGCCCAGTTGCAGCTGGTGGTAAACGTCGAAGCCCGGTTCGTCAGGGAAAGCCCGGAGCCCCGATGTCTGTGGTGCTGTAGATGCGCTGGGAATGGCCGGTGAGAAGCAGCAAGAACTTGTTTTGCTGGCACTTTCGGTGTGTGAGCAATCGACCGATGTTCGTGATTTTTTGGGGGTTCTTTTCAGTGGGCGCCCAGGTGCAGCTGGTGGTAAACGTCGAAGCCCTGTTCGTCAAGGAAAGTCCAGAGCCCCGATGTCAGTGGTGCTGTAGATGCGCTGGCAATGGCTGGTGAGGAGTAGCTACAGCTTGACAGGCTGGCACTTTCGGTGTGGGAGCAATCGTCCGACGTTCGTGATTTTTCGGGGTTTTTTTTCAGTGGGCGCCCAGGTTCAGCTGGTGGTAAACGTCGAAGCCCTGTTGTTCAGGGAAAGCGCAGAACCCCAATGTCTGTGGTGCTGTAGATGCACTGCCAAAGTCTGGTGAGGAGAAGCAAGAGCTTGACTGGCTGGCATTTTCGGTGTGGGAGCAATCGTCCGACGTTTGTGATTTTTCATTTATTTTTTTCAGTGGGCGCCCAGGTGCAGCGGGTGGTAAACGTCGAAGCCGTGTTCGTCAGGGAAAGCCCAGAGCCCTGATATCTGTGGTGCTGTAGATGCGCTGGGAATGGGCGGTGAGGCGCAGCAAGAGCTTGACAGGCTGCCATTTAAGGTGTGGCAGGAATCGTCCGACATTTGTGATTTTTCGGGGTTTTTTTTCAGTGGGCGCCCAGGTGCAGCTGGTGGTAAATGTCGAAGCCCTGTTGGTCAGGGAAATCCCGGAGCCCCGATGTCTGTGGTGCGGTAGATGCACTGCCAAAGTCCGGTGAGGAGCAGCAAGAGCTTGACTGGCTGGCACTTTCGATGTGGGTGCAATCGTCTGACGTTCGTGATTTTTGGGGTTTTTTTTCAGTGGGCAACCAGGTGCAGCTGGTGGTAAACGTCGAAGCCCTGTTGGTCAGGGAAATCCCGGAGCCCCGATGTCTGTGGTGCTGTAGATGCGCTGCCAATAGCCGGTGAGGAGCAGCAAGAGGCTGACATGCTGGCACTTTCGATGTGGGTGCAATCGTCTGACGTTCGTGATTTTTGGGGTTTTTTTTTCACTGGGCGCCCAGGTGCAGCTGATGGTAAATGTCGAAGCCCTGTTGGTCAGGGAAAGCCCGGAGCCCCGATGTCTGTGGTGCTGTAGATGCGCTGCCAATGGCCGGTGAGGAGCAGCAAGAGCTTGACTGGCTGGCACTTTCAGTGTGGGAGCAATAGTCCGACGTTTGTGATTTTTGGGGGTTTTATTTCAGTGGGCGCCCAGGTTCAGCTGGTGGTAAACGTCGAAGCCCAGTTGGTCAGGGAAAGCCCGGAGCCCCGATGTCTGTGGTGCTGTAGATGCACTGCCAAAGTCCGGTGAGTAGCAGCAAGAGCTTGAGTTGCTGGCACTTTCAGTGTGGGAGCAATCGTCCGACGTTCGTGATTTTTCAGGGTTTTATTTCAGTGGGCGCCCAGGTGCAGCTGGTGGTAAACGTCGAAGCCCTGTTGGTCAGGGAAAGCCCGGAGCCCCGATGTCTGTGGTGCTGTAGATGCCCTGCCAATGGGCGGTGAGGAGCAGCAAGAGCTTGAGTTGCTGGCACTTTCAGTGTGGGAATAATCGTCCGATGTTCGTGATTTTTAGTTTATTTTTTTCAGTGGGCGCCCAGGTGCAGCTGGTGGTAAATGTCGAAGCCCTGTTGGTCAGGGAAAGCCCGGAGCTGCGATGTCTGTGGTGCTGTAGATGCGCTGCCAATGGCCGGTGAGGAGCAGCAAGAGCTTGAGTTGCTGGCAGTTTCGGTGTGGGAGCAATCGTCCGATATTCATGATTTTTCGTTTATTTTTTTCAGTGGGCGCCCAGGTGCAGCTGGTGGTAAACGTCGAACGCTGTTCGTCAGGGAAAGCCTGGAGCCCCGATGTCTGTGGTGCTGTAGATGCACTGCCAAAGTCCGGTGAGTAGCAGCAAGAGCTTGAGTTGCTGGCACTTTCGTTGTGGGAGCAATCGTCCGACGTTCGTGATTTTTCGGGGTTTTATTTCAGTGGGCGCCCAGGTTCAGCTGGTGGTAATCGTCGAAGCCCAGTTGGTCAGGGAAAGCCCGGAGCCCCGATGTCTGTGGTGCTGTAGATGCGCTGGGAATGGCCGGTGTTCAGCAGCTAGAGCTTGACTGTCTGGCACTTTTGGTGTGGGAGCAATCGTCCGACGTTCGTGATTTTTCGGGGTTCTTTTCAGTGGGAGCCCAGGTGCAGCTGGTGGTAAACGTCGAAGGCCTGTTGGTCAGGGAAAGCCCAGAGCCCCGATGTCTGTGGTGCTGTAGATGCGCTGGGAATGGCCGGTGAGGAGCAGCAAGAGCTTGAGTTGCTGGCACTTTCGGTGTGGGAGCAATCGTCCGACGTTCGTGATTTTTCGGGGTTTTTTTTCAGTGGGCGCCCAGGTTCAGCTGGTGGTAAACGTCGAAGCCCTGTTGTTCAGGGAAAGCGCAGAACCCCAATGTCTGTGGTGCTGTAGATGCACTGCCAAAGTCTGGTGAGTAGCAGCAAGAGCTTGAGTTGCTGGCACTTTCGTTGTGGGAGCAATCGTCTGACGTTCGTGATTTTTCGGAGTTTTATTTCAGTGGGCGCCCAGGTGCAGCTGGTGGTAAACGTTGAAGCCCTGTTGGTCAGGGAAAGCTCGGAGCCCTGATGTCTGTGGTGCTGTAGATGCACTGCCAAAGTCCGGTGAGTAGCAGCAAGAGCTTGAGTTGCTGGCACTTTCGTTGTGGGAGCAATCGTCCGACGTTCGTGATTTTTCGGGGTTTTATTTCAGTGGGCGCCCAGGTGCAGCTGGTGGTAAACGTCGAAGCCCTGTTGGTCAGGGAAAGCCCGGAGCCCCGATGTCTGTGGTGCTGTAGATGCCCTGCCAATGGGCGGTGAGTAGCAGCAAGAGCTTGAGTTGCTGGCAGTTTCGGTGTGGGAGCAATCGTCCGATATTCATGATTTTTCGTTTATTTTTTTCAGTGGGCGCCCAGGTGCAGCTGGTGGTAAACGTCGAAGCCCTGTTCGTCAGGGAAAGCCCGGAGCCGCGATGTCTGTGGTGCTGTAGATGCACTGCCAAAGTCCGGTGAGTAGCAGCAAGAGCTTGAGTTGCTGGCACTTTCGTTGTGGGAGCAATCGTCCGACGTTCGTGATTTTTCGGGGTTCTTTTCAGTGGGAGCCCAGGTGCAGCTGGTGGTAAACGTCGAAGGCCTGTTGGTCAGGGAAAGCCCGGAGCTCCGATGTCTGTGGTGCTGTAGATGAGCTGCCAGTGGCCGGTCAGGAACTGCAAGAGCTTGACTGGCTGGCACTTTCGGTGTGGGATCAATTGTCCGACGTTTTTGATTTTTCAGGGTTTTTTTTCAGTGGCCAACTAGGTGCAGCTGGTGGTTAATGTCGAAGGCCTGTTGGTCAGGGAAAGCCCAGAGCCGCGATGTCTGTGGTGCTGTAGATGCGCTGGGAATGGGCGGTGAGGAGCAGGAAGAGCTTGAGTTGCTGGCACTTTCAGTGTGGGAGCAATCGTCTGACGTTTTTGATTTTTCAGGGTTTTTTTTCAGTGGGTAACCAGGTGCAGCTGGTGGTAAATGTCGAAGCCCTGTTGGTGAGGGAAAGCCCGGAGCCCCGATGTCTGTGGTGCTGTAGATGCGCTGGGAATGGCCAGTGAAGAGCAGCAAGAGCTTGACTGGCTGGGACTTTCGGTGTGGGAGCAATCGTCCGACGTTTGTGATTTTTCGGGGTTTTTTTTCAGTGGGCGCCCAGGTTCAGCTGGTAGTAAACGTCGAAGCCCTGTTCGTCAGGGAAAGCCCAGAGCCCCGATGTCTGTGGTGCTGTAGATGCGCTGGGAATGGGCGGTGAGGAGCAGCAAGAGCTTGTGTTGCTGGCACTTTCGGTGTGGGAGCAATCGTCCGATGTTCGTGATTTTTCGGGGTTTTACTTTCAGTGGGCGCCCAGGTTCAGCTGGTGGTAAACGTCGAAGCCCTGTTGGTCACGGAAAGCCCGGAGCCCCGATATCTGTGATGCTGTAGATGAGCTGCCAATGGCCGGTGAGGAGCAGCAAGAGCTTGACTGTCTGGTACTTTCGGTGTGGGAGCAATCGTCCGATGTTCGTGATTTTTAGTTTATTTTTTTCAGTGGGCGCCCAGGTTCAGCTGGTGGTAAACGTCGAAGCCCTGTTGGTCAGGGAAAGCCCGGAGCCCCGATGTCTGTGGTGCTGTAGATGCACTGCCAAAGTCTGGTGAGTAGCAGCAAGAGCTTGAGTTGCTGGCACTTTCGTTGTGGGAGCAATCGTCTGACGTTCGTGATTTTTCGGAGTTTTATTTCAGTGTGCGCCCAGGTGCAGCTGGTGGTAAACGTTGAAGCCCAGTTGGTCAGGGAAAGCTCGGAGCCCCGATGTCTGTGGTGCTGTAGATGCCCTGCCAATGGGCGGTGAGTAGCAGCAAGAGCTTGAGTTGCTGGCAGTTTCGGTGTGGGAGCAATCGTCCGATATTCATGATTTTTCGTTTATTTTTTTCAGTGGGCGCCCAGGTGCAGCTGGTGGTAAACGTCGAACGCTGTTCGTCAGGGAAAGCCTGGAGCCTTGATGTCTGTGGTGCTGTAGATGCACTGCCAAAGTCCGGTGAGTAGCAGCAAGAGCTTGAGTTGCTGGCAGTTTCCTTGTGGGAGCAATCGTCCGACGTTCGTGATTTTTCGGGGTTTTATTTCAGTGGGAGCCCAGGTGCAGCTGGTGGTAAATGTCGAAGCCCTGATGGTCAGGGAAAGCCCGGAGCCCCGATGTCTGTGGTGCTGTAGATGTGCTGCCAATGGCCGGTGAGGAGAAGCAAGAGCTTGAGTTGCTGGCACTTTCGTTGTGGGAGCAATCGTCCGACGTTCGTGATTTTTCGGGTTTTTTTTCCAGTGGGCGCCCAGGTTCAGCTGGTGGTAAACGTCGAAGCCCTGTTGGTCAGGGAAAGCCCGGAGCCCCGATGTCTGTGGTGCTGTAGATGTGCTGCCAATCGCCGCTGAGGAGCAGGAAGAGCTTGACTGGCTGGCACTTTGAGTGTGGGAGCAATCGTCGGACGTTCGTGATTTTTCGGGGTTTTATTTCAGTGGGCGCCCAGGTTCAGCTGGTGGTAATCGTCGAAGCCCAGTTGGTCAGGGAAAGCCCGGAGCCCCGATGTCTGTGGTGCTGTAGATGCGCTGGGAATGGCCGGTGTTCAGCAGCTAGAGCTTGACTGTCTGGCACTTTTGGTGTGGGAGCAATCGTCCGACGTTCGTGATTTTTCGGGGTTCTTTTCAGTGGGAGCCCAGGTGCAGCTGGTGGTAAACGTCGAAGGCCTGTTGGTCAGGGAAAGCCCGGAGCCCCGATGTCTGTGGTGCTGTAGATGCGCTGGTAATGGCCGGTGAGGAGCAGCAAGAGCTTGAGTTGCTGGCACTTTCGGTGTGGGAGGAATCGTCCGACGTTCGTGATTTTTCGGGGTTTTATTTCACTGGGCTCCCAGGTTCAGCTGGTGGTAAATGTCGAAGCCCTGTTCGTCAGGGAAAGCCCGGAGCCCCGATGTCTGTGGTGCTGTAGATGCGCTGCCAATGGCCGGTGAGGAGCAGCAAGAGGTTGACTGGCTGGCACTTTTGGTGTGGGAGCAATCGTCCGACGTTCGTGATTTTTCGGGGTTCTTTTCAGTGGGAGCCCAGGTTCAGCGAGTGGTAAACGTCGAAGGCCTGTTGGTCAGGGAAAGCCCGGAGCCCCGATGTCTGTGGTGCTGTAGATGCGCTGGGAATGGCCTGTGAGGAGCAGCAAGAGCTTGACTGGCTGGCACTTTCGGTGTGGGAGCAATCGTCCGACGTTCGTGATTTTTCAGGGTTTTACTTTCAGTGGGCGCACAGGTGCAGCTGGTGGTAAACGTCGAAGCCCTGTTGGTCAGGGAAAGCCCACAGCCCCGATGTCTGTGGTGCTGTAGATGCGCTGGGAATGGGCGGTGAGGAGCAGCAAGAGCTTGAGTTGCTGGCACTTTCAGTGTAGGAGCAATCGTCGGACGTTTGTGATTTTTGGGGATTTTTATTCACTGGGCGCCCAGGTTCAGCTGGTGGTAAACGTCGAAGCCCTGTTGGTCAGGGAAAGCCCGGAGCCCCGATGTCTGTGGTGCTGTAGATGCCCTGCCAATGGGCGGTGAGGAGCAGCAAGAGCTTGACTGGCTGGCACTTTTGCTGTGGGAGCAATCGTCCGACGTTCGTGATTCTTCGGGGTTTTACTTTCAGTGGGCGCCCAGGTTCAGCTGGTGGTAAACGTCGAAGCCCTGTTGGTCAGGGAAAGCCCGGAGCCCCGATGTCTGTGGTGCTGTAGATGCGCTGGGAATGGCCGGTGAGGAGCAGCAAGAGCTTCATTGGCTGGCACTTTTGCTGTGGGAGCAATCGTCCGAAGTTCGTGATTTTTCTTTAATTTTTTTCAGCGGGCGCCCAGGTTCAGCTGGTGGTAAACGTCGAAGCCCTGTTGGTCAGGGAAAGCCCGGAGCCGCGATGTCTGTGGTGCTGTAGATGCGCTGCCAAAGTCCGGTGAGTAGCAGCAGGACCTTGGGTTGCTGGCACTTTCGTTGTGGGAGCAATCGTCCGACGTTCGTGATTTTTCGGGGTTTTATTTCAGTGGGCGCCCAGGTTCAGCTGGTGGTAAACTTCTAAGCCCTGTTGGTCAGGGAAAGGCCGGAGCCCCGATGTCTGTGGTGCTGTATATGCCCTGGGAATGGCCGGTGTTCAGCAGCTAGAGCTTGACTGGCTGGCACTTTCGGTGTGGGAGCAATCGTCCGACGTTCGTGATTTTTCGGGGTTCTTTTCAGTGGGAGCCGAGGTGCAGCTGGTGTTAAATGTCGAAGCCCTGATGGTCAGGGAAAGCCCGGAGCCCCGATGTCTGTGGTGCTGTAGATGCGCTGCCAATGGCCGCTGTTCAGCAGCTAGAGCTTGACTGGCTGGCACTTTCGGTGTGGGAGCAATCGTCCGACGTTCGTGATTTTTCAGGGTTTTACTTTCAGTGGGCGCACAGGTGCAGCTGGTGGTAAACGTCGAAGCCCTGTTGGTCAGGGAAAGCCCACAGCCCCGATGTCTGTGGTGCTGTAGATGCGCTGGGAATGGGCGGTGAGGAGCAGCAAGAGCTTGAGTTGCTGGCACTTTCAGTGTAGGAGCAATCGTCGGACGTTTGTGATTTTTGGGGATTTTTATTCACTGGGCGCCCAGGTTCAGCTGGTGGTAAACGTCGAAGCCCTGTTGGTCAGGGAAAGCCCGGAGCCCCGATGTCTGTGGTGCTGTAGATGCCCTGCCAATGGGCGGTGAGGAGCAGCAAGAGCTTGACTGGCTGGCACTTTTGCTGTGGGAGCAATCGTCCGACGTTCGTGATTCTTCGGGGTTTTACTTTCAGTGGGCGCCCAGGTTCAGCTGGTGGTAAACGTCGAAGCCCTGTTGGTCAGGGAAAGCCCGGAGCCCCGATGTCTGTGGTGCTGTAGATGCGCTGGGAATGGCCGGTGAGGAGCAGCAAGAGCTTCATTGGCTGGCACTTTTGCTGTGGGAGCAATCGTCCGAAGTTCGTGATTTTTCTTTAATTTTTTTCAGCGGGCGCCCAGGTTCAGCTGGTGGTAAACGTCGAAGCCCTGTTGGTCAGGGAAAGCCCGGAGCCGCGATGTCTGTGGTGCTGTAGATGCGCTGCCAAAGTCCGGTGAGTAGCAGCAGGACCTTGGGTTGCTGGCACTTTCGTTGTGGGAGCAATCGTCCGACGTTCGTGATTTTTCGGGGTTTTATTTCAGTGGGCGCCCAGGTGCAGCTGGTGGTAAATGTCGAAGCCCTGTTGGTCAGGGAAAGCCCGGAGCCCCGATGTCTGTGGTGCTGTAGATGCGCTGCCAATGGCCGGTGAGGAGCAGCAAGAGCTTGACTGTCTGGCACTTTCGGTGTGGGTGCAATCGTCCGACGTTTGTGATTTTTGGGGTTTTTTTCAGTGGGCGCCCAGGTGCAGCTGGTGGTAAACGTTGAAGCGCTGTTGGTCAGGGAAAGCTCGGAGCCCCGATGTCTGTGGTGCTGTAGATGCACTGGGAGTGTCCGGGGAGGATCAGCAAGAGCTTGACTGGCTGGCACTTTCGTTGTGGGAGCAATCGTCCGACGTTTGTGATTTTTCGGGGTTTTATTTCAGTGGGCGCCCAGGTGCAGCTGGTGGTAAATGTCGAAGCCCTGATGGTCAGGGAAAGCCCGGAGCCGCGATGTCTGTGGTGCTGTAGATGCGCTGCCAATGGGCGGTGAGTAGCAGCAAGAGCTTGAGTTGCTGGCACTTTCGGTGTGGGAGCAATCGTCCGACGTTCGTGATTTTTCGGGGTTTTATTTCAGTGGGGGCCCAGGTTCAGCTGGTGGTAAATGTCGAAGCCCTGATGGTCAGGGAAAGCCCGGAGCCGCGATGTCTGTGGTGCTGTAGATGCGCTGCCAATGGCCGGTGAGGAGCAGCAAGAGCTTGACTGGCTGGCACTTTCAATGTGGGAACATTCGTCCGACGTTCGTGATTTTTCGGGTTTTTTTTCCAGTGGGCGCCCAGGTTCAGCTGGTGGTAAACGTCGAAGCCCTGTTCGTCAGGGAAAGCCCGGAGCCCCGATGTCTGTGGTGCTGTAGATGCGCTGGGAATGGCCGGTGAGGAGCAGCAAGAGCTTGTGTTGCTGGCACTTTCGGTGTGGGAGCAATCGTCCGACGTTCGTGATTTTTCGGGGTTCTTTTCAGTGGGAGCCCAGGTGCAGCGAGTGGTAAATGTCGAAGCCCTGTTGGTCAGGGAAAGCCCGGAGCCGCGATGTCTGTGGTGCTGTAGATGCGCTGCCAATGGCCGGTGAGGAGCAGCAAGAGCTTGACTGGCTGGCACTTTCGGTGTGGGAGCAATCGTCCGACGTTTGTGATTTTTCGTTTATTTTTTTCAGTGGGCGCCCAGGTGCAGCGGGTGGTAAACGTCGAAGCCCTGTTGGTCAGGGAAAGCCCGGAGCCGCGATGTCTGTGGTGCTGTAGATGAGCTGGGAATGGCCGGTGAGTAGCAGCAAGAGCTTGACAGGCTGGCATTTAAGGTGTGGCAGGAATCGTCCGACATTTGTGATTTTTCAGGGTTTTTTTTCAGTGGGTAACCAGGTGCAGCTGGTGGTAAATGTCCAAGCCCCGTTCGTCAGGGAAAGCCCAGAGCCGCGATGTCTGTGGTGCTATAGATGCGCTGGGAATGGGCGGTGAGGAGCAGCAAGAGCTTGAGTTGCTGGCACTTTTGGTGTGGGAGCAATCGTCCGACGTTTTTGATTTTTCAGGGTTTTTTTTCAGTGGGTAACCAGGTGCAGCTGGTGGTAAATGTCGAAGCCCTGTTGGTCAGGGAAAGCGCAGAACCCCGATATCTGTGGTGCTGTAGATGCGCTGGGAATGGCCGGTGAGGAGCAGCAAGAGCTTGACTGGCTGGCACTTTCAATGTGGGAACAATCGTCCGACGTTCGTGATTTTTCGGGTTTTTTTTCCAGTGGGCGCCCAGGTTCAGCTGGTGGTAAACGTCGAAGCCCTGTTGGTCAGGGAAAGCCCGGAGCCCCGATGTCTGTGGTGCTGTAGATGCGCTGGGAATGGCCGGTGAGGAGCAGAAAGAGCTTGTGTTGCTGGCACTTTCGGTGTGGGAGCAATCGTCCGACGTTCGTGATTTTTCGGGGTTCTTTTCAGTGGGAGCCCAGGTGCAGCTGGTCGTAAACGTTGAAGCCCTGTTGGTCAGGGAAAGCCCGGAGCTCCGATGTCTGTGGTGCTGTAGATGCACTGCCAAAGTCCGGTGAGGAGCAGCAAGAGCTTGACTGGCTGGCACTTTCGGTGTGGGAGGAATCGTCCGACGTTCGTGATTTTTGGGGGTTTTATTTCAGTGGGCGCCCAGGTGCAGCTGGTGGTAAATGTCGAAGCCCTGTTGGTCAGGGAAAGCCCGGAGCCCCGATGTCTGTGGTGCTGTAGATGCGCTGGGAATGGCCGGTGTTCAGCAGCTAGAGCTTGACTGTCTGGCACTTTTGGTGTGGGAGCAATCATCCGACGTTCGTCATTTTTCAGGGTTTTTTTTCAGTGGGCGCCCAGGTTCAGCTGGTGGTAGACGTCGAAGGCCTGTTGGTCAGGGAAAGCCCGGAGCCCCGATGTCTGTGGTGCTGTAGATGTGCTGCCAATGGCCGGTGAGGAGCAGCAAGAGCTTGAGTTGCTGGCACTTTTGGTGTGGGAGCAATCGTCCGACGTTCGTGATTTTTCGGGGTTTTATTTCAGTGGGCGCCCAGGTGCCGCTGGTGGTAAACGTTGAAGCCCTGTTGGTCAGGGAAAGCTCGGAGCCCCGATGTCTGTGGTGCTGTAGATGCCCTGCCAATGGGCGGTGAGTAGCAGCAAGAGCTTGACTGTCTGGCACTTTCGGTGTGGGAGCAATCGTCCGATGTTCGTGATTTTTCGTTTATTTTTTTCAGTGGGCGCCCAGGTTCATCTGGTGGTAAACGTCGAAGCCCTGTTGGTCAGGGGAAAGCCCGGAGCCCCGATGTCTGTGGTGCTGTAGATGCGCTGCGAATGGCCGGTGAGGAGCAGCAAGAGCTTGACTGGCTGGCACTTTCAATGTGGGAACAATCGTCCGACGTTCGTGATTTTTGGGGGTTTTATTTCAGTGGGCGCCCAGGTTCAGCTGGTGGTAAACGTCGAAGCCCTGTTGGTCAGGGAAAGCCCGGAGCCCCGATGTCTGTGGTGCTGTAGATGCGCTGGGAATGGCCGGTGAGGAGCAGCAAGAGCTTGACTGGCTGGCACTTTCGGTGTTGGAGCAATCGTCCGATGTTCATGATTTTTCGTTTATTTTTTTCAGTGGGCGCCCAGGTGCAGCTGATGGTAAATGTCGAAGCCCTCTTAGTCAGGGAAAGCGTAGAACCCCGATGTCTGTGGTGCTGTAGATGCACTCCCAAAGTCCGGTGAGTAGCAGCAAGAGCTTGAGTTGCTGGCACTTTCGGTGTGGGAGCAATCGTCCGACGTTCGTGATTTTTCGGGGTTTTATTTCAGTGGGCGCCCAGGTGCAGCTGGTGGTAAACGTCGAAGCCCAGTTGATCAGGGAAAGTCCGGAGCACCGATGTCTGTGGTGCTGTAGATGCACTGCCAAAGTCCGGTGAGTAGCAGCAAGAGCTTGAGTTGCTGGCACTTTTGGTGTGGGAGCAATCGTCCGACGTTCGTGATTTTTCGGGGTTTTATTTCAGTGGGCGCCCAGGTGCAGCTGGTGGTAAATGTCGAAGCCCTGTTGGTCAGGGAAAGCCCGGAGCCCCGATGTCTGTGGTGCTGTAGATGCACTGCCAATGGCCGGTGAGGAGCAGCAAGAGCTTGACTGGCTGGCACTTTGGGTGTGGGAGCAATCGTCGGACGTTCGTGATTTTTCGGGGTTTTATTTCAGTGGGCGCCCAGGTGCAGCGGGTGGTAAACGTCGAAGCCCTGTTGTTCAGGGAAAGCCCGGAGCCCCGATGTCTGTGGTGCTGTAGATGCGCTGGGAATGGCCGGTGAGGAGCAGCAAGAGCTTGACTGGCTGGCACTTTTGGTGTGGGAGCAATAGTCCGATGTTTGTGATTATTCGGGGTTTTTTTTCAGTGGGAGCCCAGGTGCAGCTGGTGGTAAACGTCGAAGCCCTGTTGGTCAGGGAAAGCCCGGAGCCCCGATGTCTGTGGTGCTGTAGATGCACTGCCAAAGTCCGGTGAGGAGCAGCAAGAGCTTGACTGGCTGGCACTTTGGGTGTGGGAGCAATCGTCCGACGTTCGTGATATTTGGGGGTTTTATTTCAGTGGGTGACCAGGTGCAGCTGGTGGTAAATGTCGAAGCCCTGTTGGTCAGGGAAAGCCCGGAGCCCCGATGTCTGTGGTGCTGTAGTTGCGCTGCCAATGGCCGGTGAGGAGCAGCAAGAGCTTGAGTTGCTGGCACTTTCGGTGTGGGAGCAATCGTCCGACGTTTGTGATTTTTCAGGGTTTTTTTTCAGTGTGTAACCAGGTGCAGCTGGTGGTAAATGTCGAAGCCCTGTTGGTCAGGGAAAGCCCGGAGCCGCGATGTCTGTGGTGCTGTAGATGCGCTGGGAATGGCCGGTGAGGAGCAGCAAGAGCTTGATTTGCTGGCACTTTCGGTGTGGGAGCAATCGTGCGATGTTCGTGATTTTTCGTTTATTTTTTTCAGTGGGCGCCCAGGTGCAGCTGGTGGTGAACGTTGAAGCCCTGTTGTTCAGGGAAAGCCCGGAGCCCCGATGTCTGTGGTGCTGTAGATGCACTGCCAAAGTCCGGTGAGTACCAGCAAGAGCTTGAGTTGCTGGCACTTTCGGTGTGGGAGGAGTCGTCCGACGTTCGTGATTTTTCGGGGTTCTTTTCAGTGGGAGCCCAGGTTCAGCGAGTGGTAAACGTCGAAGGCCTGTTGGTCAGGGAAAGCCCGGAGCCCCGATGTCTGTGGTGCTGTAGATGCGCTGGGAATGGCCTGTGAGGAGCAGCAAGAGCTTGACTGGCTGGCACTTTCGGTGTGGGAGCAAACGTGCGATGTTCGTGATTTTTCGTTTATTTTTTTCAGTGGGCGCCCAGGTTCATCTGGTGGTAAACGTTGAAGCCCTGTTGTTCAGGGAAAGCGCAGAACCCCGATGTCTGTGGTGCTGTAGATGCACTGCCAAAGTCCGGTGAGTAGCAGCAAGAGCTTGAGTTGCTGGCACTTTCGGTGAGGGAGGAATCGTCTGACGTTCGTGATTTTTCGGGGTTTTATTTCAGTGGGCGCCCAGGTTCAGCTGGTGGTAAACTTCTAAGCCCTGTTGGTCAGGGAAAGCCCGGAGCCCCGATGTCTGTGGTGCTGTAGATGCGCTGGGAATGGCCGGTGTTCAGCAGCTAGAGCTTGACTGTCTGGCACTTTTGGTGTGGGAGCAATCGTCCGACGTTCGTGATTTTTCGGGGTTCTTTTCAGTGGGAGCCGAGGTGCAGCTGGTGGTAAATGTCGAAGCCCTGATGGTCAGGGAAAGCCCGGAGCCCCGATGTCTGTGGTGCTGTAGATGCGCTGCCAATGGCCGCTGTTCAGCAGCTAGAGCTTGACTGGCTGGCACTTTCGGTGTGGGAGCAATCGTCCGACGTTCGTGATTTTTCAGGGTTTTACTTTCAGTGGGCGCACAGGTGCAGCTGGTGGTAAACGTCGAAGCCCTGTTGGTCAGGGAAAGCCCACAGCCCCGATGTCTGTGGTGCTGTAGATGCGCTGGGAATGGGCGGTGAGGAGCAGCAAGAGCTTGAGTTGCTGGCACTTTCAGTGTAGGAGCAATCGTCGGACGTTTGTGATTTTTGGGGATTTTTATTCACTGGGCGCCCAGGTTCAGCTGGTGGTAAACGTCGAAGCCCTGTTGGTCAGTGAAAGCCCGGAGCCCCGATGTCTGTGGTGCTGTAGATGCCCTGCCAATGGGCGGTGAGGAGCAGCAAGAGCTTGACTGGCTGGCACTTTTGCTGTGGGAGCAATCGTCCGACGTTCGTGATTCTTCGGGGTTTTACTTTCAGTGGGCGCCCAGGTTCAGCTGGTGGTAAACGTCGAAGCCCTGTTGGTCAGGGAAAGCCCGGAGCCCCGATGTCTGTGGTGCTGTAGATGCGCTGGGAATGGCCGGTGAGGAGCAGCAAGAGCTTCATTGGCTGGCACTTTTGCTGTGGGAGCAATCGTCCGAAGTTCGTGATTTTTCTTTAATTTTTTTCAGTGGGCGCCCAGGTTCAGCGGGTGGTAAACGTCGAAGCCCTGTTGGTCAGGGAAAGCCCGGAGCCGCGATGTCTGTGGTGCTGTAGATGCGCTGCCAAAGTCCGGTGAGTAGCAGCAGGACCTTGGGTTGCTGGCACTTTCGTTGTGGGAGCAATCGTCCGACGTTCGTGATTTTTCGGGGTTTTATTTCAGTGGGCGCCCAGGTGCAGCTGGTGGTAAATGTCGAAGCCCTGTTGGTCAGGGAAAGCCCGGAGCCCCGATGTCTGTGGTGCTGTAGATGCGCTGCCAAAGTCCAGTGAGGAGCAGCAAGAGCTTGACTGGCTGGCACTTTTGGTGTGGGAGCAATCGTCCGACGTTCGTGATTTTTGGGGGTTTTATTTCAATGGGCGCCCAGGTTCAGCTGGTTGTAAACGTCGAAGCCCAGTTGGTCAGGGAAAGCCCGGAGCCCCGATGTCTGTGGTGCTGTAGATGCGCTGGGAATGGCCGGTGAGTAGCAGCAAGAGCTTGAGTTGCTGGCACTTTCAGTGTGGGAGCAATCGTCCGACGTTCATGATTTTTCGGGGTTTTATTTCAGTGGGCGCCCAGGTGCAGCTGGTGGTAAATGTCGAAGGCCTGTTGGTCAGGGAAATCCCGGAGCCCCGATGTCTGTGGTGCTGTAGATGCGCTGCCAGTGGCCGGTGAGGAGCAGCAAGAGCTTGAGTTGCTGGCACTTTCGGTGTGGGAGCAATCGTCCGACGTTTTTGATTTTTCAGGGTTTTTTTTCAGTGGGTAACCAGGTGCAGCTGGTGGTAAATGTCGAAGGCCTGTTGGTCAGGGAAAGCCCGGAGCCCCGATGTCTGTGGTGCTGTAGATGCGCTGGGAATGGCCGGTGAGGAGCAGCAAGAGCTTGTGTTGCTGGCACTTTCGGTGTGGGAACAATCGTCCGACGTTCGTGATTTTTCGGGGTTTTTTTCAGTGGGCGCCCAGGTGCAGCTGGTGGTAAACGTCGAAGCCCTGTTGGTCAGGGAAAGCCCAGAGCCCCGATGTCTGTGGTGCTGTAGATGCGCTGCCAAAGTCCGGTGAGTAGCAGCAAGAGCTTGAGTTGCTGGCACTTTCGTTGTGGGAGCAATCGTCCGACGTTCGTGATTTTTCGGGGTTTTTTTCAGTGGGCTCCCAGGTGCAGCTGGTGGTAAACGTCGAAGCCCTGTTGGTCAGGGAAAGCCCGGAGCCCCGATGTCTGTGGTGCTGTAGATGCACTGCCAAAGTCCGGTGAGGAGCAGCAAGAGCTTGACTGGCTGGCACTTTCGGTGTGGGAGGAATCGTCCGACGTTCGTGATTTTTGGGGGTTTTATTTCAGTGGGCGCCCAGGTGCAGCTGGTGGTAAATGTCGAAGCCCTGTTGGTCAGGGAAAGCCCGGAGCCCCGATGTCTGTGGTGCTGTAGATGCGCTGGGAATGGCCGGTGTTCAGCAGCTAGAGCTTGACTGTCTGGCACTTTTGGTGTGGGAGCAATCGTCCGACGTTCGTCATTTTTCAGGGTTTTTTTTCAGTGGGCGCCCAGGTTCAGCTGCTGGTAAACGTCGAAGGCCTGTTGGTCAGGGAAAGCCCGGAGCCCCGATGTCTGTGGTGCTGTAGATGTGCTGCCAATGGCTGGTGAGGAGCAGCAAGAGCTTGAGTTGCTGGCACTTTTGGTGTGGGAGCAATCGTCCGACGTTCGTGATTTTTCGGGGTTTTATTTCAGTGGGCGCCCAGGTGCCGCTGGTGGTAAACGTTGAAGCCCTGTTGGTCAGGGAAAGCTCGGAGCCCCGATGTCTGTGGTGCTGTAGATGCCCTGCCAATGGGCGGTGAGTAGCAGCAAGAGCTTGACTGTCTGGCACTTTCGGTGTGGGAGCAATCGTCCGATGTTCGTGATTTTTCGTTTATTTTTTTCAGTGGGCGCCCAGGTTCATCTGGTGGTAAACGTCGAAGCCCTGTTGGTCAGGGAAAGCCCGGAGCCCCGATGTCTGTGGTGCTGTAGATGCGCTGCGAATGGCCGGTGAGGAGCAGCAAGAGCTTGACTGGCTGGCACTTTCAATGTGGGAACAATCGTCCGACGTTCGTGATTTTTGGGGGTTTTATTTCAGTGGGCGCCCAGGTTCAGCTGGTGGTAAACGTCGAAGCCCTGTTGGTCAGGGAAAGCCCGGAGCCCCGATGTCTGTGGTGCTGTAGATGCGCTGGGAATGGCCGGTGAAGAGCAGCAAGAGCTTGACTGGCTGGCACTTTCGGTGTGGGAGCAATCGTCCGATGTTCATGATTTTTCGTTTATTTTTTTCAGTGGGCGCCCAGGTGCAGCTGATGGTAAATGTCGAAGCCCTCTTAGTCAGGGAAAGCGTAGAACCCCGATGTCTGTGGTGCTGTAGATGCACTCCCAAAGTCCGGTGAGTAGCAGCAAGAGCTTGAGTTGCTGGCACTTTCGGTGTGGGAGCAATCGTCCGACGTTCGTGATTTTTCGGGGTTTTATTTCAGTGGGCGCCCAGGTGCAGCTGGTGGTAAACGTCGAAGCCCAGTTGATCAGGGAAAGTCCGGAGCACCGATGTCTGTGGTGCTGTAGATGCACTGCCAAAGTCCGGTGAGTAGCAGCAAGAGCTTGAGTTGCTGGCACTTTTGGTGTGGGAGCAATCGTCCGACGTTCGTGATTTTTCGGGGTTTTATTTCAGTGGGCGCCCAGGTGCAGCTGGTGGTAAATGTCGAAGCCCTGTTGGTCAGGGAAAGCCCGGAGCCCCGATGTCTGTGGTGCTGTAGATGCGCTGCCAATGGCCGGTGAGGAGCAGCAAGAGCTTGACTGGCTGGCACTTTGGGTGTGGGAGCAATCGTCGGACGTTCGTGATTTTTCGGGGTTTTATTTCAGTGGGCGCCCAGGTGCAGCGGGTGGTAAACGTCGAAGCCCTGTTGGTCAGGGAAAGCCCGGAGCCCCGATGTCTGTGGTGCTGTAGATGCGCTGGGAATGGCCGGTGAGGAGCAGCAAGAGCTTGACTGGCTGGCACTTTTGGTGTGGGAGCAATAGTCCGATGTTTGTGATTATTCGGGGTTTTTTTTCAGTGGGAGCCCAGGTGCAGCTGGTGGTAAACGTCGAAGCCCTGTTGGTCAGGGAAAGCCCGGAGCCCCGATGTCTGTGGTGCTGTAGATGCACTGCCAAAGTCCGGTGAGGAGCAGCAAGAGCTTGACTGGCTGGCACTTTGGGTGTGGGAGCAATCGTCCGACGTTCGTGATTTTTGGGGGTTTTATTTCAGTGGGTGACCAGGTGCAGCTGGTGGTAAATGTCGAAGCCCTGTTGGTCAGGGAAAGCCCGGAGCCCCGATGTCTGTGGTGCTGTAGTTGCGCTGCCAATGGCCGGTGAGGAGCAGCAAGAGCTTGAGTTGCTGGCACTTTCGGTGTGGGAGCAATCGTCCGACGTTTGTGATTTTTCAGGGTTTTTTTTCAGTGTGTAACCAGGTGCAGCTGGTGGTAAATGTCGAAGCCCTGTTGGTCAGGGAAAGCCCGGAGCCGCGATGTCTGTGGTGCTGTAGATGCGCTGGGAATGGCCGGTGAGGAGCAGCAAGAGCTTGATTTGCTGGCACTTTCGGTGTGGGAGCAATCGTGCGATGTTCGTGATTTTTCGTTTATTTTTTTCAGTGGGCGCCCAGGTGCAGCTGGTGGTGAACGTTGAAGCCCTGTTGTTCAGGGAAAGCCCGGAGCCCCGATGTCTGTGGTGCTGTAGATGCACTGCCAAAGTCCGGTGAGTACCAGCAAGAGCTTGAGTTGCTGGCACTTTCGGTGTGGGAGGAGTCGTCCGACGTTCGTGATTTTTCGGGGTTTTACTTTCAGTGGGCGCCCAGGTGCAGCTGATGGTAAATGTCGAAGCCCTGTTCATCAGGGAAAGCCCGGAGCCCCGATGTCTGTGGTGCTGTAGATGGGCTGGCAATGGCCGGTAAGGAGCAGCAAGAGCTTGACTGGCTGGCACTTTCGGTGTGCGAGCAATCGTCCGACGTTCGTGATTCTTCGGGGTTTTACTTTCAGTGGGCGCCCAGGTGCAGCTGGTGGTAAATGTCGAAGCCCTGTTGGTCAGGGAAAGCCCGGAGCCGCGATGTCTGTGGTGCTGTAGATGGGCTGGCAATGGCCGGTGAGGAGCAGCAAGAGCTTGACTGGCTGGCACTTTCGGTGTGGGAGCAATCGTCCGACGTTTGTGATTTTTCGTTTATTTTTTTCAGTGGGCGCCCAGGTGCAGCGGGTGGTAAACGTCGAAGCCCTGTTGGTCAGGGAAAGCCCGGAGCCCCGATGTCTGTGGTGCTGTAGATGCGCTGGGAATGGCCGGTGAGGAGCAGCAAGAGCTTGACTGGCTGGCACTTTGGGTGTGGGAGCAATCGTCCGACGTTCGTGATTTTTGGGGGTTTTATTTCAGTGGGTGACCAGGTGCAGCTGGTGGTAAATGTCGAAGCCCTGTTGGTCAGGGAAATCCCGGAGCCCCGATGTCTGTGGTGCTGTAGTTGCGCTGCCAATGGCCGGTGAGGAGCAGCAAGAGCTTGAGTTGCTGGCACTTTCGGTGTGGGAGCAATCGTCCGACGTTTGTGATTTTTCAGGGTTTTTTTTCAGTGTGTAACCAGGTGCAGCTGGTGGTAAATGTCGAAGCCCTGTTGGTCAGGGAAAGCCCGGAGCCGCGATGTCTGTGGTGCTGTAGATGCGCTGGGAATGGCCGGTGAGGAGCAGCAAGAGCTTGATTTGCTGGCGCTTTCGGTGTGGGAGCAATCGTGCGATGTTCGTGATTTTTCGTTTATTTTTTTCAGTGGGCGCCCAGGTGCAGCTGGTGGTAAACGTTGAAGCCCTGTTGTTCAGGGAAAGCCCGGAGCCCCGATGTCTGTGGTGCTGTAGATGCACTGCCAAAGTCCGGTGAGTACCAGCAAGAGCTTGAGTTGCTGGCACTTTCGGTGTGGGAGGAATCGTCCGACGTTCGTGATTTTTCGGGGTTTTACTTTCAGTGGGCGCCCAGGTGCAGCTGGTGGTAAATGTCGAAGCCCTGTTGGTCAGGGAAAGCCCGGAGCCCCGATGTCTGTCGTGCTGTAGATGCGCCTCCAATGGCCGGTGAGGAGCAGCAAGAGCTTGACTGGCTGGCACTTTCAGTGTGGGATCAATCGTCCGACGTTTTTGATTTTTCAGGGTTTTTTTTCAGTGGCCAACTAGGTGCAGCTGGTGGTAAATGTCGAAGCCCTGTTGGTCAGGGAAAGCCCGGAGCCCCGATGTCTGTGGTGCTGTAGATGCGCTGCCAATGGCCGGTGAGGAGCAGCAAGAGCTTGACTGGCTGGCACTTTCAGTGTGGGATCAGTAGTCCGACGTTTGTGATTTTTCGGGGTTTTTTTCAGTGGGCGCCCAGGTGCAGCTGGTGGTAAACGTCGTAGCCCTGTTGGTCAGGGAAAGCCCGGAGCCCCGATGTCTGTGGTGCTGTAGATGCGCTGGGAATGGCCGGTGAGGAGCAGCAAGAGCTTGACTGGCTGGCACTTTGGGTGTGGGAGCAATCGTCCGATGTTCGTGATTTTTCGGGGTTTTATTTCAGTGGGCGCCCAGGTTCAGCTGGTGGTAAACTTCTAAGCCCTGTTGGTCAGGGAAAGCCCGGAGCCCCGATGTCTGTGGTGCTGTAGATGCGCTGGGAATGGCCGGTGAGGAACAGCAAGAGCTTGAGTTGCTGGCACTTTCGGTGTGGGAGCAATCGTCCGACGTTCGTGATTTTTCGGGGTTTTATTTCAGTGGGCGCCCAGGTGCAGCTGGTGGTAAATGTCGAAGCCCTGTTGGTCAGGGAAATCCCGGAGCCCCGATGTCTGTGGTGCTGTAGATGCGCTGGGAATGGCCGGTGAGGAGCAGCAAGAGCTTGACTGGCTGGCACTTTCGGTGTGGGAGCAATCGTCCGATGTTCGTGATTTTTAGTTTATTTTTTTCAGTGGGCGCCCAGGTTCAGCTGGTGGTAAACGTCGAAGCCCTGTTGGTCAGGGAAAGCCCGGAGCCCCGATGTCTGTGGTGCTGTAGATGCGCTGGGAATGGGCGGTGAGGAGCAGCAAGAGCTTGAGTTGCTGGCACTTTCAGTGTAGGAGCAATCGTCGGACGTTTGTGATTTTTGGGGATTTTTATTCACTGGGCGCCCAGGTTCAGCTGGTGGTAAACGTCGAAGCCCTGTTGGTCAGTGAAAGCCCGGAGCCCCGATGTCTGTGGTGCTGTAGATGCCCTGCCAATGGGCGGTGAGGAGCAGCAAGAGCTTGACTGGCTGGCACTTTTGCTGTGGGAGCAATCGTCCGACGTTCGTGATTCTTCGGGGTTTTACTTTCAGTGGGCGCCCAGGTTCAGCTGGTGGTAAACGTCGAAGCCCTGTTGGTCAGGGAAAGCCCGGAGCCCCGATGTCTGTGGTGCTGTAGATGCGCTGGGAATGGCCGGTGAGGAGCAGCAAGAGCTTCATTGGCTGGCACTTTTGCTGTGGGAGCAATCGTCCGAAGTTCGTGATTTTTCTTTAATTTTTTTCAGTGGGCGCCCAGGTTCAGCGGGTGGTAAACGTCGAAGCCCTGTTGGTCAGGGAAAGCCCGGAGCCGCGATGTCTGTGGTGCTGTAGATGCGCTGCCAAAGTCCGGTGAGTAGCAGCAGGACCTTGGGTTGCTGGCACTTTCGTTGTGGGAGCAATCGTCCGACGTTCGTGATTTTTCGGGGTTTTATTTCAGTGGGCGCCCAGGTGCAGCTGGTGGTAAATGTCGAAGCCCTGTTGGTCAGGGAAAGCCCGGAGCCCCGATGTCTGTGGTGCTGTAGATGCGCTGCCAAAGTCCGGTGAGGAGCAGCAAGAGCTTGACTGGCTGGCACTTTTGGTGTGGGAGCAATCGTCCGACGTTCGTGATTTTTGGGGGTTTTATTTCAATGGGCGCCCAGGTTCAGCTGGTTGTAAACGTCGAAGCCCAGTTGGTCAGGGAAAGCCCGGAGCCCCGATGTCTGTGGTGCTGTAGATGCGCTGGGAATGGCCGGTGAGTAGCAGCAAGAGCTTGAGTTGCTGGCACTTTCAGTGTGGGAGCAATCGTCCGACGTTCATGATTTTTCGGGGTTTTATTTCAGTGGGCGCCCAGGTGCAGCTGGTGGTAAATGTCGAAGGCCTGTTGGTCAGGGAAATCCCGGAGCCCCGATGTCTGTGGTGCTGTAGATGCGCTGCCAGTGGCCGGTGAGGAGCAGCAAGAGCTTGAGTTGCTGGCACTTTCGGTGTGGGAGCAATCGTCCGACGTTTTTGATTTTTCAGGGTTTTTTTTCAGTGGGTAACCAGGTGCAGCTGGTGGTAAATGTCGAAGGCCTGTTGGTCAGGGAAAGCCCGGAGCCCCGATGTCTGTGGTGCTGTAGATGCGCTGGGAATGGCCGGTGAGGAGCAGCAAGAGCTTGTGTTGCTGGCACTTTCGGTGTGGGAACAATCGTCCGACGTTCGTGATTTTTCGGGGTTTTTTTCAGTGGGCGCCCAGGTGCAGCTGGTGGTAAACGTCGAAGCCCTGTTGGTCAGGGAAAGCCCAGAGCCCCGATGTCTGTGGTGCTGTAGATGCGCTGCCAAAGTCCGGTGAGTAGCAGCAAGAGCTTGAGTTGCTGGCACTTTCGTTGTGGGAGCAATCGTCCGACGTTCGTGATTTTTCGGGGTTTTTTTCAGTGGGCTCCCAGGTGCAGCTGGTGGTAAACGTCGAAGCCCTGTTGGTCAGGGAAAGCCCGGAGCCCCGATGTCTGTGGTGCTGTAGATGCACTGCCAAAGTCCGGTGAGGAGCAGCAAGAGCTTGACTGGCTGGCACTTTCGGTGTGGGAGGAATCGTCCGACGTTCGTGATTTTTGGGGGTTTTATTTCAGTGGGCGCCCAGGTGCAGCTGGTGGTAAATGTCGAAGCCCTGTTGGTCAGGGAAAGCCCGGAGCCCCGATGTCTGTGGTGCTGTAGATGCGCTGGGAATGGCCGGTGTTCAGCAGCTAGAGCTTGACTGTCTGGCACTTTTGGTGTGGGAGCAATCGTCCGACGTTCGTCATTTTTCAGGGTTTTTTTTCAGTGGGCGCCCAGGTTCAGCTGCTGGTAAACGTCGAAGGCCTGTTGGTCAGGGAAAGCCCGGAGCCCCGATGTCTGTGGTGCTGTAGATGTGCTGCCAATGGCTGGTGAGGAGCAGCAAGAGCTTGAGTTGCTGGCACTTTTGGTGTGGGAGCAATCGTCCGACGTTCGTGATTTTTCGGGGTTTTATTTCAGTGGGCGCCCAGGTGCCGCTGGTGGTAAACGTTGAAGCCCTGTTGGTCAGGGAAAGCTCGGAGCCCCGATGTCTGTGGTGCTGTAGATGCCCTGCCAATGGGCGGTGAGTAGCAGCAAGAGCTTGACTGTCTGGCACTTTCGGTGTGGGAGCAATCGTCCGATGTTCGTGATTTTTCGTTTATTTTTTTCAGTGGGCGCCCAGGTTCATCTGGTGGTAAACGTCGAAGCCCTGTTGGTCAGGGAAAGCCCGGAGCCCCGATGTCTGTGGTGCTGTAGATGCGCTGCGAATGGCCGGTGAGGAGCAGCAAGAGCTTGACTGGCTGGCACTTTCAATGTGGGAACAATCGTCCGACGTTCGTGATTTTTGGGGGTTTTATTTCAGTGGGCGCCCAGGTTCAGCTGGTGGTAAACGTCGAAGCCCTGTTGGTCAGGGAAAGCCCGGAGCCCCGATGTCTGTGGTGCTGTAGATGCGCTGGGAATGGCCGGTGAAGAGCAGCAAGAGCTTGACTGGCTGGCACTTTCGGTGTGGGAGCAATCGTCCGATGTTCATGATTTTTCGTTTATTTTTTTCAGTGGGCGCCCAGGTGCAGCTGATGGTAAATGTCGAAGCCCTCTTAGTCAGGGAAAGCGTAGAACCCCGATGTCTGTGGTGCTGTAGATGCACTCCCAAAGTCCGGTGAGTAGCAGCAAGAGCTTGAGTTGCTGGCACTTTCGGTGTGGGAGCAATCGTCCGACGTTCGTGATTTTTCGGGGTTTTATTTCAGTGGGCGCCCAGGTGCAGCTGGTGGTAAACGTCGAAGCCCAGTTGATCAGGGAAAGTCCGGAGCACCGATGTCTGTGGTGCTGTAGATGCACTGCCAAAGTCCGGTGAGTAGCAGCAAGAGCTTGAGTTGCTGGCACTTTTGGTGTGGGAGCAATCGTCCGACGTTCGTGATTTTTCGGGGTTTTATTTCAGTGGGCGCCCAGGTGCAGCTGGTGGTAAATGTCGAAGCCCTGTTGGTCAGGGAAAGCCCGGAGCCCCGATGTCTGTGGTGCTGTAGATGCGCTGCCAATGGCCGGTGAGGAGCAGCAAGAGCTTGACTGGCTGGCACTTTGGGTGTGGGAGCAATCGTCGGACGTTCGTGATTTTTCGGGGTTTTATTTCAGTGGGCGCCCAGGTGCAGCGGGTGGTAAACGTCGAAGCCCTGTTGGTCAGGGAAAGCCCGGAGCCCCGATGTCTGTGGTGCTGTAGATGCGCTGGGAATGGCCGGTGAGGAGCAGCAAGAGCTTGACTGGCTGGCACTTTTGGTGTGGGAGCAATAGTCCGATGTTTGTGATTATTCGGGGTTTTTTTTCAGTGGGAGCCCAGGTGCAGCTGGTGGTAAACGTCGAAGCCCTGTTGGTCAGGGAAAGCCCGGAGCCCCGATGTCTGTGGTGCTGTAGATGCACTGCCAAAGTCCGGTGAGGAGCAGCAAGAGCTTGACTGGCTGGCACTTTGGGTGTGGGAGCAATCGTCCGACGTTCGTGATTTTTGGGGGTTTTATTTCAGTGGGTGACCAGGTGCAGCTGGTGGTAAATGTCGAAGCCCTGTTGGTCAGGGAAAGCCCGGAGCCCCGATGTCTGTGGTGCTGTAGTTGCGCTGCCAAAGTCCGGTGAGTAGCAGCAAGAGCTTGAGTTGCTGGCACTTTCGGTGTGGGAGCAATCGTCCGACGTTTGTGATTTTTCAGGGTTTTTTTTCAGTGTGTAACCAGGTGCAGCTGGTGGTAAATGTCGAAGCCCTGTTGGTCAGGGAAAGCCCGGAGCCGCGATGTCTGTGGTGCTGTAGATGCGCTGGGAATGGCCGGTGAGGAGCAGCAAGAGCTTGATTTGCTGGCACTTTCGGTGTGGGAGCAATCGTGCGATGTTCGTGATTTTTCGTTTATTTTTTTCAGTGGGCGCCCAGGTGCAGCTGGTGGTGAACGTTGAAGCCCTGTTGTTCAGGGAAAGCCCGGAGCCCCGATGTCTGTGGTGCTGTAGATGCACTGCCAAAGTCCGGTGAGTACCAGCAAGAGCTTGAGTTGCTGGCACTTTCGGTGTGGGAGGAGTCGTCCGACGTTCGTGATTTTTCGGGGTTTTACTTTCAGTGGGCGCCCAGGTGCAGCTGATGGTAAATGTCGAAGCCCTGTTCATCAGGGAAAGCCCGGAGCCCCGATGTCTGTGGTGCTGTAGATGGGCTGGCAATGGCCGGTAAGGAGCAGCAAGAGCTTGACTGGCTGGCACTTTCGGTGTGCGAGCAATCGTCCGACGTTCGTGATTCTTCGGGGTTTTACTTTCAGTGGGCGCCCAGGTGCAGCTGGTGGTAAATGTCGAAGCCCTGTTGGTCAGGGAAAGCCCGGAGCCCCGATGTCTGTGGTGCTGTAGATGCGCTGCCAATGGGCGGTGAGGAGCAGCAAGAGCTTGACTGGCTGGCACTTTCGGTGTGGGAGCAATCGTCCGACGTTCGTGATTTTTCGGGGTTTTATTTCAGTGGGCGCCCAGGTGCAGCTGGTGGTAAATGTCGAAGCCCTGTTGGTCAGGGAAAGCCCGGAGCCGCGATGTCTGTGGTGCTGTAGATGGGCTGGCAATGGCCGGTGAGGAGCAGCAAGAGCTTGACTGGCTGGCACTTTCGGTGTGGGAGCAATCGTCCGACGTTTGTGATTTTTCGTTTATTTTTTTCAGTGGGCGCCCAGGTGCAGCGGGTGGTAAACGTCGAAGCCCTGTTGGTCAGGGAAAGCCCGGAGCCCCGATGTCTGTGGTGCTGTAGATGCGCTGGGAATGGCCGGTGAGGAGCAGCAAGAGCTTGACTGGCTGGCACTTTGGGTGTGGGAGCAATCGTCCGACGTTCGTGATTTTTGGGGGTTTTATTTCAGTGGGTGACCAGGTGCAGCTGGTGGTAAATGTCGAAGCCCTGTTGGTCAGGGAAATCCCGGAGCCCCGATGTCTGTGGTGCTGTAGTTGCGCTGCCAATGGCCGGTGAGGAGCAGCAAGAGCTTGAGTTGCTGGCACTTTCGGTGTGGGAGCAATCGTCCGACGTTTGTGATTTTTCAGGGTTTTTTTTCAGTGTGTAACCAGGTGCAGCTGGTGGTAAATGTCGAAGCCCTGTTGGTCAGGGAAAGCCCGGAGCCGCGATGTCTGTGGTGCTGTAGATGCGCTGGGAATGGCCGGTGAGGAGCAGCAAGAGCTTGATTTGCTGGCGCTTTCGGTGTGGGAGCAATCGTGCGATGTTCGTGATTTTTCGTTTATTTTTTTCAGTGGGCGCCCAGGTGCAGCTGGTGGTAAACGTTGAAGCCCTGTTGTTCAGGGAAAGCCCGGAGCCCCGATGTCTGTGGTGCTGTAGATGCACTGCCAAAGTCCGGTGAGTACCAGCAAGAGCTTGAGTTGCTGGCACTTTCGGTGTGGGAGGAATCGTCCGACGTTCGTGATTTTTCGGGGTTTTACTTTCAGTGGGCGCCCAGGTGCAGCTGGTGGTAAATGTCGAAGCCCTGTTGGTCAGGGAAAGCCCGGAGCCCCGATGTCTGTCGTGCTGTAGATGCGCCTCCAATGGCCGGTGAGGAGCAGCAAGAGCTTGACTGGCTGGCACTTTCAGTGTGGGATCAATCGTCCGACGTTTTTGATTTTTCAGGGTTTTTTTTCAGTGGCCAACTAGGTGCAGCTGGTGGTAAATGTCGAAGCCCTGTTGGTCAGGGAAAGCCCGGAGCCCCGATGTCTGTGGTGCTGTAGATGCGCTGCCAATGGCCGGTGAGGAGCAGCAAGAGCTTGACTGGCTGGCACTTTCAGTGTGGGATCAGTAGTCCGACGTTTGTGATTTTTCGGGGTTTTTTTCAGTGGGCGCCCAGGTGCAGCTGGTGGTAAACGTCGTAGCCCTGTTGGTCAGGGAAAGCCCGGAGCCCCGATGTCTGTGGTGCTGTAGATGCGCTGGGAATGGCCGGTGAGGAGCAGCAAGAGCTTGACTGGCTGGCACTTTGGGTGTGGGAGCAATCGTCCGATGTTCGTGATTTTTCGGGGTTTTATTTCAGTGGGCGCCCAGGTTCAGCTGGTGGTAAACTTCTAAGCCCTGTTGGTCAGGGAAAGCCCGGAGCCCCGATGTCTGTGGTGCTGTAGATGCGCTGGGAATGGCCGGTGAGGAACAGCAAGAGCTTGAGTTGCTGGCACTTTCGGTGTGGGAGCAATCGTCCGACGTTCGTGATTTTTCGGGGTTTTATTTCAGTGGGCGCCCAGGTGCAGCTGGTGGTAAATGTCGAAGCCCTGTTGGTCAGGGAAATCCCGGAGCCCCGATGTCTGTGGTGCTGTAGATGCGCTGGGAATGGCCGGTGAGGAGCAGCAAGAGCTTGACTGGCTGGCACTTTCGGTGTGGGAGCAATCGTCCGATGTTCGTGATTTTTAGTTTATTTTTTTCAGTGGGCGCCCAGGTTCAGCTGGTGGTAAACGTCGAAGCCCTGTTGGTCAGGGAAAGCCCGGAGCCCCGATGTCTGTGGTGCTGTAGATGCGCTGCCAATGGCCGGTGAGGAGCAGCAAGAGGTTGACTGTCTGGCACTTTTGGTGTGGGAGCAATAGTCCGATGTTTGTGATTATTCGGGGTGTTTTTTCAGTGGGAGCCCAGGTGCAGCTGGTGGTAAACGTCGAAGCCCTGTTGGTCAGGGAAAGCCCGGAGCCCCGATGTCTGTGGTGCTGTAGATGCGCTGCCAAAGTCCGGTGAGGAGCAGCAAGAGCTTGACTGGCTGGCACTTTTGGTGTGGGAGCAATCGTCCGACGTTCGTGATTTTTGGGGGTTTTATTTCAGTGGGCGCCCAGGTTCAGCTGGTTGTAAACGTCGAAGCCCAGTTGGTCAGGGAAAGCCCGGAGCCCCGATGTCTGTGGTGCTGTAGATGCGCTGCCAGTGGCCGGTGAGGAGCAGCAAGAGCTTGAGTTGCTGGCACTTTCGGTGTGGGAGCAATCGTCCGACGTTTTTGATTTTTCAGGGTTTTTTTTCAGTGGGTAACCAGGTGCAGCTGGTGGTAAATGTCGAAGGCCTGTTGGTCAGGGAAAGCCCGGGGCCCCGATGTCTGTGGTGCTGTAGATGCGCTGCGAATGGCCGGTGAGGAGCAGCAAGAGCTTGTGTTGCTGGCACTTTCGGTGTGGGAACAATCGTCCGACGTTCGTGATTTTTCGGGGTTTTTTTCAGTGGGCGCCCAGGTGCAGCGGGTGGTAAACGTCGAAGCCCTGTTGGTCAGGGAAAGCCCAGAGCCCCGATGTCTGTGGTGCTGTAGATGCGCTGCCAAAGTCCGGTGAGTAGCAGCAAGAGCTTGAGTTGCTGGCACTTTCGTTGTGGGAGCAATCGTCCGACGTTCGTGATTTTTCGGGGTTTTATTTCAGTGGGCGCCCAGGTGCAGCTGGTGGTAAATGTCGAAGCCCTGTTGGTCAGGGAAAGCCCGGAGCCCCGATGTCTGTGGTGCTGTAGATGCACTGCCAAAGTCCGGTGAGGAGCAGCAAGAGCTTGACTGGCTGGCACTTTCGGTGTGGGAGCAATCGTCCGACGTTCGTGATTTTTCAGGGTTTTTTTTCAGTGGGTAACCAGGTGCAGCTGGTGGTAAACGTCGAAGCCCTGTTGGTCAGGGAAAGCCCAGAGCCCCGATGTCTGTGGTGCTGTAGATGCGCTGGGAATGGGCGGTGAGGAGCAGCAAGAGCTTGAGTTGCTGGCACTTTCGGTGTGGGAGCAATCGTCCGACGTTCGTGATTTTTCGGGGTTTTACTTTCAGTGGGCGCCCAGGTTCAGCTGGTGGTAAACGTCGAAGCCCTGTTGGTCAGGGAAAGCCCGGAGCCCCGATGTCTGTGGTGCTGTAGATGAGCTGCCAATGGCCGGTGAGGAGCAGCAAGAGCTTGACTGTCTGGCACTTTCGGTGTGGGAGCAATCGTCCGATGTTCGTGATTTTTCTTTTATTTTTTTCAGCGGGCGCCCAGGTTCAGCTGGTGGTAAACGTCGAAGCCCTGTTGGTCAGGGAAAGCGCAGAACCCCGATATCTGTGGTGCTGTAGATGCGCTGGGAATGGCCGGTGAGGAGCAGCAAGAGCTTGACTGGCTGGCACTTTCAATGTGGGAACAATCGTCCGACGTTCGTGATTTTTCGGGTTTTTTTTCCAGTGGGCGCCCAGGTTCAGCTGGTGGTAAACGTCGAAGCCCTGTTGGTCAGGGAAAGCCCGGAGCCCCGATGTCTGTGGTGCTGTAGATGCGCTGGGAATGGCCGGTGAGGAGCAGAAAGAGCTTGTGTTGCTGGCACTTTCGGTGTGGGAGCAATCGTCCGACGTTCGTGATTTTTCGGGGTTCTTTTCAGTGGGAGCCCAGGTGCAGCGAGTGGTAAACGTCGAAGCCCTGTTGGTCAGGGAAAGCCCGGAGCTCCGATGTCTGTGGTGCTGTAGATGCACTGCCAAAGTCCGGTGAGGAGCAGCAAGAGCTTGACTGGCTGGCACTTTCGGTGTGGGAGGAATCGTCCGACGTTCGTGATTTTTGGGGGTTTTATTTCAGTGGGCGCCCAGGTGCAGCTGGTGGTAAATGTCGAAGCCCTGTTGGTCAGGGAAAGCCCGGAGCCCCGATGTCTGTGGTGCTGTAGATGCGCTGGGAATGGCCGGTGTTCAGCAGCTAGAGCTTGACTGTCTGGCACTTTTGGTGTGGGAGCAATCGTCCGACGTTCGTCATTTTTCAGGGTTTTTTTTCAGTGGGCGCCCAGGTTCAGCTGCTGGTAAACGTCGAAGGCCTGTTGGTCAGGGAAAGCCCGGAGCCCCGATGTCTGTGGTGCTGTAGATGTGCTGCCAATGGCCGGTGAGGAGCAGCAAGAGCTTGAGTTGCTGGCACTTTTGGTGTGGGAGCAATCGTCCGACGTTCGTGATTTTTCGGGGTTTTATTTCAGTGGGCGCCCAGGTGCCGCTGGTGGTAAACGTTGAAGCCCTGTTGGTCAGGGAAAGCTCGGAGCCCCGATGTCTGTGGTGCTGTAGATGCCCTGCCAATGGGCGGTGAGTAGCAGCAAGAGCTTGACTGTCTGGCACTTTCGGTGTGGGAGCAATCGTCCGATGTTCGTGATTTTTCGTTTATTTTTTTCAGTGGGCGCCCAGGTTCATCTGGTGGTAAACGTCGAAGCCCTGTTGGTCAGGGAAAGCCCGGAGCCCCGATGTCTGTGGTGCTGTAGATGCGCTGCGAATGGCCGGTGAGGAGCAGCAAGAGCTTGACTGGCTGGCACTTTCAATGTGGGAACAATCGTCCGACGTTCGTGATTTTTGGGGGTTTTATTTCAGTGGGCGCCCAGGTTCAGCTGGTGGTAAACGTCGAAGCCCTGTTGGTCAGGGAAAGCCCGGAGCCCCGATGTCTGTGGTGCTGTAGATGCGCTGGGAATGGCCGGTGAGGAGCAGCAAGAGCTTGACTGGCTGGCACTTTCGGTGTGGGAGCAATCGTCCGATGTTCATGATTTTTCGTTTATTTTTTTCAGTGGGCGCCCAGGTGCAGCTGATGGTAAATGTCGAAGCCCTCTTAGTCAGGGAAAGCGTAGAACCCCGATGTCTGTGGTGCTGTAGATGCACTGCCAAAGTCCGGTGAGTAGCAGCAAGAGCTTGAGTTGCTGGCACTTTCGGTGTGGGAGCAATCGTCCGACGTTCGTGATTTTTCGGGGTTTTATTTCAGTGGGCGCCCAGGTGCAGCTGGTGGTAAACGTCGAAGCCCAGTTGATCAGGGAAAGTCCGGAGCACCGATGTCTGTGGTGCTGTAGATGCACTGCCAAAGTCCGGTGAGTAGCAGCAAGAGCTTGAGTTGCTGGCACTTTTGGTGTGGGAGCAATCGTCCGACGTTCGTGATTTTTCGGGGTTTTATTTCAGTGGGCGCCCAGGTGCAGCTGGTGGTAAATGTCGAAGCCCTGTTGGTCAGGGAAAGCCCGGAGCCCCGATGTCTGTGGTGCTGTAGATGCGCTGCCAATGGCCGGTGAGGAGCAGCAAGAGCTTGACTGGCTGGCACTTTGGGTGTGAGAGCAATCGTCGGACGTTCGTGATTTTTCGGGGTTTTATTTCAGTGGGCGCCCAGGTGCAGCGGGTGGTAAACGTCGAAGCCCTGTTGGTCAGGGAAAGCGCAGAACCCCGATGTCTGTGGTGCTGTAGATGCGCTGGGAATGGCCGGTGAGGAGCAGCAAGAGATTGTGTTGCTGGCAATTTCGGTTTGGGTGCAATCGTCCGACGTTCGTGATTTTTCGGGGTTTTTTTCAGTGGGAGCCCAGGTGCAGCGAGTGGTAAACGTCGAAGCCCTGTTGGTCAGGGAAAGCTCGGAGCCCCGATGTCTGTGGTGCTGTAGATGCGCTGCCAATGGCCGGTGAGGAGCAGCAAGAGCTTGACTGGCTGGCACTTTTGGTGTGGGAGCAATCGTCCGATGTTTGTGATTTTTCGGGGTTTTATTTCAGTGGGCGCCCAGGTTCAGCTGGTGGTAAACGTCGACGCCCTGTTGGTCAGGGAAAGCCCGGAGCCCCGATGTCTGTAGTGCTGTAGATGCGCTGCCAATGGCCGTTGAGGAGCAGCAAGAGCTTGACTGGCTGGCACTTTCGGTGTGGGATCAATCGTCCGACGTTTTTGATTTTTCAGGGTTTTTTTTCAGTGCGTAACCAGGTGCAGCTGGTGGTAAACGTCGAAGCCCTGTTGGTCAGGGAAAGCCTGGAGCCGCGATGTCTGTGGTGCTGTAGATGCGCTGCCAATGGCCGTTGAGGAGCAGCAAGAGCTTGACAGGCTGGCACTTTCGTTGTGGGAGCAATCGTCCGATGTTCGTGATTTTTCGGGGTTTTACTTTCAGTGGGCGCCCAGGTGCAGCTGGTGGTAAACGTCGAAGCCCTGTTCATCAGGGAAAGCTTGGAGCCCCGATGTCTGTGGTGCTGTAGATGCGCTGGGAATGGCCGGTGAGGAGCAGCAAGAGCTTGACTGGCTGGCACTTTGGGTGTGGGAGCAATCGTCGGACGTTCGTGATTTTTCGGGGTTTTATTTCAGTGGGCGCCCGGGTTCAGCTGGTGGTAAACGTCGAAGCCCTGTTGGTCAGGGAAAGCCCGGAGCCCCGATGTCTGTGGTGCTGTAGATACACTGCCAATGGCCGGTGTTCAGCAGCTAGAGCTTGACTGTCTGGCACTTGTGGTGTGGGAGCAATCGTCCGACGTTCGTCATTTTTCAGGGTTTTTTTTCAGTGGGCAACCAGGTGCAGCTGGTGATAAACGTTGAAGCCCTGTTGTTCAGGGAAAGCCCGGAGCCCCGATGTCTGTGGTGCTGTAGATGCACTGCCAAAGTCCGGTGAGGAGCAGCAAGAGCTTGACTGGCTGGCACTTTTGCTATGGGAACAATCGTCCGATGTTCGTGATTTTTCTTTTATTTTTCTCAGCGGGTGCCCAGGTTCAGCTGGTGGTAAACGTCGAAGCCCTGTTGGTCAAAGAAAGCGCAGAACCCCGATGTCTGTGGTGCTGTAGATGCACTGCCAAAGTCCGGTGAGTAGCAGCAAGAGCTTGAGTTGCTGGCACTTTCGGTGTGGGAGGAATCGTCCGACGTTCGTGATTTTTCGGGATTTTTTTTCAGTGGGCGCCCAGGTGCAGCTGGTGGTAAACTTCGAAGCCCTATTGGTCAGGGAAAGCCCGGAGCCCCGATGTCTGTGGTGCTGTACATGCGCTGGGAATGGCCGGTGAGGAGCAGCAAGAGCTTGAGTTGCTGGCACTTTCGGTGTGGGAGGAATCGTCCGACGTTCGTGATTTTTCGGGGTTTTATTTCAGTGGGCGCCCAGGTGCAGCTGGTGGTAAACGTCGAAGCCCTGTTGGTCAGGGAAAGCCCGGAGCCCCGATGTCTGTGGTGCTGTAGATGCGCTGGGAATGGGAGGTGAGTCGCAGCAAGAGCTTGACTGGCTGGCACTTTCGGTGTGGCGTCCGACGTTCGTGATTTTTCGGGGTTTTATTTCAGTGGGCGCCCAGGTGCAGCTGGTGGTAAATGTCGAAGCCCTGTTGGTCAGGGAATGCCCAGAGCCCCGATGTCTGTGGTGCTGTAGATGCGCCTCCAATGGCTGGTGAGGAGCAGCAAGAGCTTGACTGGCTGGCACTTTCGGTGTGGGAGGAATCGTCCGACGTTCGTGGTTTTTCGGGGTTTTATTTCAGTGGGAGCCCAGGTTCAGGTGGTGGTAAACGTCGAAGCCCTGTTGGTCAGGGAAAGCCCGGAGCCACGATGTCTGCGGTGTTGTAGATGCGCTGGGAATGGCCGGTGAGGAGCAGCAAGAGCTTGACAGGCTGGCATTTAAGGTGTGGCAGGAATCGTCCGACGTTTGTGATTTTTGGGGTTTTTTTTTCAGGGGGCACCCAGGTGCAGCTGGTGGTAAATGTCGAAGCCCGGTTCGTCAGGGAAAGCCCGGAGCCCCGATGTCTGTGGTGCTGTAGATGCGCTGCCAATGGCCGGTGAGTAGCAGCAAGAGCTTGAGTTGCTGGCACTTCAGGTGTGGGAGCAATCGTCCGACGTTCGTGATTTTTCGGGGTTTTATTTCAGTGGGCGCCCAGGTGCAGCTGGTGGTAAATGTCGAAGCCCTGTTGGTCAGGGAAAGCCCGGAGCCCCGATGTCTGTGGTGCTGTAGATGCGCTGGGAATGGGCGGTGAGGGGCAGCAAGAGCTTGACAGGCTGGCACTTTTGGTGTGGGAGCAATCGTCCGATGTTCCTGATTTTTCGTTTATTTTTTTCAGTGGGCGCCCAGGTGCAGCTGGTGGTAAACGTCGAAGCCCTGTTATTCAGGGAAAGCGCAGAACCCCGATGTCTGTGGTGCTGTAGATGCGCTGGGAATGGGCGGTGAGGAGCAGCAAGAGCTTGACAGGCTGGCACTTTTGGTGTGGGAGCAATCGTCCGACGTTCGTGATTTTTCAGGGTTTTATTTCAGTTGGCGCCCAGGTGCAGCTGGTGGTAATCGTCGAAGTCCTGTTGGTCAGGGAAAGCCCAGAGCCACGATGTCTGTGGTGCTGTAGATGCGCTGGGAATGGGCGGTGAGGAGCAGCATGAGCTTGACTGGCTGGCACTTTCGGTGTGGGAGCAATCTTCTGATGTTCGTGGTATTTCGTTTATTTTTTCCAGTGGGCGCCCAGGTTCAGCTGGTGGTAAACGTCGAAGCCCTGTTTGTCAGGGAAAGCCCGGAGCCCCGATATCTGTGGTGCTGTAGATGCGCTGCCAATGGCCGGGGAGGAGCAGCAAGAGCTTGACTGGCTGGCACTTTTGGTGTGGGAGCAATCGTCCGACGTTTGTGATTTTTCGGGGTTCTTTTCAGTTGGAGCCCAGGTGCAGCTGGTGGTAAATGTCGAAGCCCTGTTTGTCTGGGAAAGCCCAGAGCCCCGATGTCTGTGGTGCTGTAGATGCGCTGGGAATGGGAGGTGAGGAGCAGCAAGAGCTTGAGTTGCTGGCACTTTCACTGTGGGAGCAATCGTCCGATGTTCGTGATTTTTCGTTTATTTTTTTCAGTGGGCGCCCAGGTGCAGCTGATGGTAAATGTCGAAGCCCTGTTGTTCAGGGAAAGCGCAGAACCCCGATGTCTGTGGTGCTGTAGATGCACTACCAAAGTCCGGTGAGTAGCAGCAGGAGCTTGTGTTGCTGGCACTTTCGGTGTGGGAGCAATCGTCCGACGTTCGTGATTTTTCGGGGTTTTACTTTCAATGGGCGCCCAGGTTGAGCTGGTGGTAAACGTCGAAGCCCTGTTGGTCAGGGAAAGCCCGGAGCCCCGATGTCTGTGGTGCTGTAGATGCGCTGCCAATGGCCGGTGAGGAGCAGCAAGAGCTTGACTGTCTGGCACTTTGGGTGTGGGAGCAATCGTCGGACGTTTGTGATTTTTGGGGATTTTTATTCACTGGGCGCCCAGGTTCAGCTGGTGGTAAACGTCGAAGCCCTGTTGGTCAGGGAAAGCCCGGAGCCCCGATGTCTGTGGTGCTGTAGATGCACTGGGAATGGCCGGTGAGGAGCAGCAAGAGCTTGACTGGCTGGCACTTTCGGTGTGGGAGCAATCGTCCGATGTTCGTGATTTTTCGTTTAGTTTTTTCCGTGGGCGCCCAGGTGCAGCTGGTGGTAAACGTCGAAGCCCTGTTGGTCAGGGAAAGCCCGGAGCCCCGATGTCTGTGGTGCTGTAGATGCGCCGCCAATGACCGGTGAGGAGCACAAAGAGCTTGAGTTGCTGGCACTTTCGGTGTGGGAGCAATCGTCTGATGTTTGTGATTTTGGGGGTTTTTTTTTTTCAGTGGGTGCCCAGGTGCAACTGGTGGTAAACGTCGAAGCCCTGTTGGTCAGGGAAAGCCCGGAGCCCCGATGTCTGTGGTGCTGTAGATGCGCTGGGAATGGCCGGTGAGGGGTAGCAAGAGCTTGAGTTGCTGGCACTTTTGGTGTGGGAGCAATCGTCCGACGTTCGTGATTTTTCGGGGTTTTATTTCAGTGGGAGCCCAGGTGCAGCTGGTGGTAAACGTCGAAGCCCTGTTCGTCAGGGAAAGCCCGGAGCCCCGATGTCTGTGGTGCTGTAGATGCGCTGGGAATGGCCGGTGAGGAGCAGCAAGAGCTTGACTGGCTGGCACTTTCGGTGTGGGAGGAATCGTCCGACGTTCGTGATTCTTAGCGGTTTTACTTTCAGTGGGCGCCCAGGTGCAGCTGGTGGTAAATGTCGAAGCCCTGTTGGTCAGGGAAAGCCCGGAGCCCCGATGTCTGTGGTGCTGTAGATGCGCTGGGAATGGAAGGTGATGAGCACGTACAGCTTGACTGGCTGGCACTTTCGGTGTGGCAGCAATCGTCCGACGTTCGTGATTTTTCGGGGTTTTACTTTCAGTGGGCGCACAGGTGCAGCTGGTGGTAAACATCGAAGCCCTGTTGGTCACGGAAAGCCCGGATCCCCGATGTCTGTGGTGCTGTAGATGCGCTGGGAATGGGCGGTGAGGAGCAGCAAGAGCTTGAGTTGCTGGCACTTTCAGTGTGGGAGCAATCGTCGGACGTTTGTGATTTTTGGGGATTTTTATTCACTGGGCACCCAGGTTCAGCTGGTGGTAAACGTCGAAGCCCTGTTGGTCAGGGAAAGCCCGGAGCCCCGATGTCTGTGGTGCTGTAGATGCGCTGGGAATGTGCGGTGAGGAGCAGCAAGAGCTTGACAGGCTGGCATTTAAGGTGTGGCAGGAATCGTCCGACATTTGTGATTTTTGGGGTTTTTTTTTCAGGGGGCGCCCAGGTTCAGCTCGTGTTAAAAGTCGAAGCCCTGTTGGTCAGGGAAAGCCCGGAGCCCCGATGTCTGTGGTGCTGTAGATACGCTGCCAATGGCCGGTGAGTAGCAGCAAGAGCTTGAGTTGCTGGCACTTTCGGTGTGAGATCAATCATCCGACGTTTTTGATTTTTCAGGGTTTTTTTTCAGTGGGCAATCAGGTGCAGCTGGTGGTAAACGTCGAAGCCCTGTTGGTCAGGGAAAGCCCGGAGCCCCGATGTCTGTGGTGCTGTAGATGGGCTGGGAATGGCCGGTGAGGAGCAGCAAGAGCTTGACTGGCTGGCACTTTTGCTATGGGAACAATCGTCCGATGTTCGTGATTTTTCTTTTATTTTTCTCAGCGGGTGCCCAGGTTCAGCTGGTGGTAAACGTCGAAGCCCTGTTGGTCAAAGAAAGCGCAGAACCCCGATGTCTGTGGTGCTGTAGATGCACTGCCAAAGTCCGGTGAGTAGCAGCAAGAGCTTGAGTTGCTGGCACTTTCGGTGTGGGAGGAATCGTCCGACGTTCGTGATTTTTCGGGATTTTTTTTCAGTGGGCGCCCAGGTGCAGCTGGTGGTAAACTTCGAAGCCCTATTGGTCAGGGAAAGCCCGGAGCCCCGATGTCTGTGGTGCTGTAGATGCGCTGGGAATGGCCGGTGAGGAGCAGCAAGAGCTTGAGTTGCTGGCACTTTCGGTGTGGGAGGAATCGTCCGACGTTCGTGATTTTTCGGGGTTTTATTTCAGTGGGCGCCCAGGTGCAGCTGGTGGTAAACGTCGAAGCCCTGTTGGTCAGGGAAAGCCCGGAGCCCCGATGTCTGTGGTGCTGTAGATGCGCTGGGAATGGGAGGTGAGTCGCAGCAAGAGCTTGAGTTGCTGGCACTTTCGGTGTGGGAGGAATCGTCCGACGTTCGTGATTTTTCGGGGTTTTATTTCAGTGGGCGCCCAGGTGCAGCTGGTGGTAAATGTCGAAGCCCTGTTGGTCAGGGAATGCCCGGAGCCCCGATGTCTGTGGTGCTGTAGATGCGCCTCCAATGGCTGGTGAGGAGCAGCAAGAGCTTGACTGGCTGGCACTTTTGTTGTGGGAGCAATTGTCCGACGTTCATGATTTTTCGGGGTTTTATTTCAGTGGACGCCCAGCTGCAGCGGGTGGTAAACGTCGAAGCCCAGTTGGTCAGGGAAAGCCCGGAGCCCCGATGTCTGTGGTGCTGTAGATGCGCTGGGACTTGCTGGTGAGAAGCAGCATGAGCTTGACTGGCTGGCACTTTCGGTGTGGGAGCACTCGTCTGATGTTCGTGATATTTCGTTTATTTTTTCCAGTGGGCGCCCAGGTGCAGCTGGTGGTAAACGTCGAAGCCCTGTTCGTCAGGGAAAGCCCGGAGCCCCGATGTCTGTCGTGCTGTAGATGGGCTGGCAATGGCCGGTGAGCAGCAGCAAGAGCTTGACTGGCTGGCACTTTCGGTGTGGGAGGAATCGTCCGACGTTCGTGATTTTTCGGGGTTTTATTTCAGTGGGCGCCCAGGTGCAGCTGGTGGTAAATGTCGAAGCCCTGTTGGTCAGGGAATGCCCGGAGCCCCGATGTCTGTGGTGCTGTAGATGCGCCTCCAATGGCTGGTGAGGAGCAGCAAGAGCTTGACTGGCTGGCACTTTTGTTGTGGGAGCAATTGTCCGACGTTCATGATTTTTCGGGGTTTTATTTCAGTGGACGCCCAGCTGCAGCGGGTGGTAAACGTCGAAGCCCAGTTGGTCAGGGAAAGCCCGGAGCCCCGATGTCTGTGGTGCTGTAGATGCGCTGGGACTTGCTGGTGAGAAGCAGCATGAGCTTGACTGGCTGGCACTTTCGGTGTGGGAGCACTCGTCTGATGTTCGTGATATTTCGTTTATTTTTTCCAGTGGGCGCCCAGGTGCAGCTGGTGGTAAACGTCGAAGCCCTGTTCGTCAGGGAAAGCCCGGAGCCCCGATGTCTGTCGTGCTGTAGATGGGCTGGCAATGGCCGGTGAGCAGCAGCAAGAGCTTGACTGTCTGGCACTTTTGGTGTGAGAGCAATCGTCCGACGTTCGTGATTTTTCGGTGTTCTTTTCAGTGGGAGCCCTGGTGCAGCGAGTGGTAAACGTCGAAGCCCTGTTCGTCAGGGAATGCCCGGAGCCCCGATGTCTGTGGTGTTGTAGATGCACTGCCACTGTCCGGTGAGGAGCAGCATGAGCTTGACTGGCTGGCACTTTTGGTGTGGGAGCAATCGTCCGACGTTCGTCATTTTTCAGGGTTTATTTTCACTGGGCAACCAGGTGCAGCTGGTGGTAAATATCAAAGGCCTGTTGGTCAGGGAAAGCCCGGAGCCACGATGTCTGTGGTGCTGTAGATGCACTGCCAAAGTCCGGTGAGGAACAGCAAGAGCTTGAGTTGCTGGCACTTTCTGTGGGGGAGGAATCGTCCGACGTTTGTGATTTTTCGGGGTTTTATTTCAGTGGGCGCCCAGGTGCAGCTGGTGGTAAACGTCGAAGCCCTGTTGGTCAGGGAAAGCCCAGAGCCCCGATGTCTGTGGTGCTGTAGATGCGCTGCCAGTGGCCGGTGAGGAGCAGCAAGAGCTTGACTGGCTGGCACTTTTGCTGTGGGAGCAATCGTCCGACGTTCGTGATTTTTCGTTTATTTTTTTCAGCGGGCGCCCAGGTTCAGCTGGTGGTAAACGTCGAAGCCCTGTTGGTCAGGGAAAGCCCAGAGCCCCGATGTCTGTGGTGCTGTAGATGCGCTGGGAATGGCCGGTGTTCAGCAGCTAGAGCTTGACTGTCTGGCACTTCTGGTGTGGGAGCAATCGTCGGACGTTCGTGATTTTTCGGGGTTCTTTTCAGTGGGAGCCCAGGTGCAGCTGGTGGTAAATGTCGAAGCCCTGATGGTCAGGGAAAGCCCGGAGCCCCGATGTCTGTGGTGCTGTAGATGCACTGCCAAAGTCTGGTGAGGAGCAGCAAGAGCTTGACTGGCTGGCACTTTTGGTGTGGGAGCAATCGTCCGATGTTCGTCATTTTTCAGGGTTTTTTTTCAGGGGGCGCCCAGGTTCAGCTAGTGGTAAACGTCGAAGCCCTGTTGGTCAGGGAAAGCGCAGAACCCCGATTTCTGTGGTGCTGTAGATGCGCTGCCAAAGTCCGGTCAGGAGCAGCAAGAGCTTGACTGGCTGGCACTTTCGGTGTGGGAGCAATCGTCCGACGTTCGTGATTTTTCGGGCTTTTATTTCAGTGGGCGCCCAGGTTCAGCTGGTGGTAAACGTCGAAGCCCTGTTGGTCAGGGAACGCCCGGAGCCCCGGTGTCGGTGGTGTTGTAGATGCGCTGGGAATGGCCGGTGAGGAGCAGCAAGAGCTTGACTGGCTGGCACTTTTGGTGTGGGAGCAATCGTCCGACGTTCGTGATTTTTCATTTATTTTTTTCAGTGGGCGCCCATGTGCAGCTGGTGGTAAATGTCGAAGCCCTGTTGGTCAGGGAAAGCCCGGAGCCCCGATGTCTGTGGTGCTGTAGATGCACTGCCAAAGTCCGGTGAGTAGCAGCAAGAGCTTGAGTTGCTGGCACTTTCGGTGTGGGAGCAATCGTCCGACGTTCGTGATTTTTCGGGGTTTTATTTCAGTGGGCGCCCAGGTTCAGCTGGTGGTAAACGTCGAAGCCCTGTTGGTCAGGGAAAGCGTAGAGCCCCGATGTCTGTGGTGCTGTAGATGCGCTGGGAATGGCCGCTGAGGAGCAGCAAGAGCTTGTGTTGCTGGCACTTTTGGTGTGGGAGCAATTGTCCGACGTTCGTGATTTTTCGGGGTTTTATTTCAGTGGGCGCCCAGGTGCAGCGGGTGGTAAACGTCGAAGCCCTGTTGGTCAGGGAAAGCGTAGAGCCCCGATGTCTGTGGTGCTGTAGATGCGCTGGGAATGGCCGCTGAGGAGCAGCAAGAGCTTGAGTTGCTGGCACTTTCGGTGTGGGAGCAATCGTCCGACGTTCGTGATTTTTCGGGGTTCTTTTCAGTGGGCGCCCAGGTTCAGCTGGTGGTAAATGTCGAAGCCCTGTTGGTCAGGGAAAGTCCAGAGCCCTGATGTCTGTGGTGCTGTAGATGCGCTGGGAATGGGCGGTGAGGAGCAGCAAGAGCTTGACAGGCTGGCACTTTCGGTGTGGGAGCAATCGTCCGACGTTCGTGATTTTTCGGGGTTTTATTTCAGTGGGCGCCCAGGTTCAGCTGGTGGTAAACGTCGAAGCCCTGTTGGTCAGGGAAAGCTCGGAGCCCCGATACCTGTGGTGCTGTAGATGCGCTGCCAATGGGCGGTGAGTAGCAGCAAGAGCTTGGCTGGCTGGCACTTTTGGTGTGGGAGCAATCGTCCGACGTTCGTGATTTTTCAGGGTTTTTTTTCAGTGGGTAACCAGGTGCAGCTGGTGGTAAACGTCGAAGCCCTGTTCGTCAGGGAAAGTCCAGAGCCCTGATGTCTGTGGTGCTGTAGATGCGCTGGGAATGGGCGGTGAGGAGCAGCAGGAGCTTGAGTTGCTGGCACTTTCAGTGTGGGAGCAATCGTCGGACGTTTGTGATTTTTGGGGATTTTTATTCACTGGGCGCCCAGGTTCAGTAGGTGGTAAACATCGAAGGCCTGTTGGTCAGGGAAAGCCCAGAGCCCCGATGTCTGTGGTGCTGTAGATGCGCTGGGAATGGCCGGTGAGGAGCAGCAAGAGCTTGACAGGCTGGCATTTAAGGTGTGGCAGGAATCGTCCGACGTTCGTGATTTTTGGGGTTTTTTTTTCAGGGGGCACCCAGGTGCAGCTGGTGGTAAATGTCGAAGCCTGTTGGTCAGGGAAATCCCGGAGCCCCGATGTCTGTGGTGCTGTAGATGCACTGCCAAAGTCCGGTGAGGAGCAGCAAGAGCTTGACAGGCTGGCACTTTCGGTGTGGGAGCAATCGTCCGACGTTCGTGATTTTTCGGGGTTCTTTTCAGTGGGAGCCCAGCTGCAGCGAGTGGTAAACGTCGAAGCCCTGTTGGTCAGGGAAAGCCCGGAGCCCCGATGTCTGTGGTGCTGTAGATGCGCTGGGAATGGCCGGTGAGTAGCAGCAAGAGCTTGACAGGCTGGCATTTAAGGTGTGGCAGGAATCGTCCGACATTTGTGATTTTTGGAGTTTTTTTTTCAGGCGGCACCCAGGTGCAGCTGGTGGTAAACGTCGAAGCCCTGTTGGTCAGGGAAAGCCCGGAGCCCCGATGTCTGTGGTGCTGTAGATGCGCTGGGAATGGCCGGTGATGAGCAGCAAGAGCTTGACTGGCTGGCACTTTCGGTGTGGGAGCAATCGTGCGATGTTCGTGATTTTTCGTTTATTTTTTTCAGTGGGCGCCCAGTTGCAGCTGGTGGTAAACGTTGAAGCCCTGTTGGTCAGGGAAAGCCCGGAGCCGGGATGTCTGTGGTGCTGTAGATGCACTGCCACTGTCCGGTGAGGAGCAGCAAGAGCTTGACTGGCTGGCACTTTTGGTGTGGGAGCAATCGTCCGACGTTCGTGATTTTTCGGGCTTTTATTTCAGTGGGCGCCCAGGTTCAGCTGGTGGTAAACGTCGAAGCCCTGTTGGTCAGGGAACGCCCGGAGCCCCGGTGTCGGTGGTGTTGTAGATGCGCTGGGAATGGCCGGTGAGGAGCAGCAAGAGCTTGACTGTCTGGCACTTTTGGTGTGGGAGCAATCGTCCGACGTTCGTGATTTTTCATTTATTTTTTTCAGTGGGCGCCCAGGTGCAGCTGGTGGTAAACGTCGAAGCCCTGTTGTTCAGGGAAAGCGGAGAACCCCGATGTCTGTGGTGCTGTAGATGCACTGCCAAAGTCCGGTGAGTAGCAGCAAGAGCTTGAGTTGCTGGCACTTTCGGTGTGGGAGCAATCGTCCGACGTTCGTGGTTTTTCGGGGTTTTATTTCAGTGGGCGCCCAGGTTCAGCTGGTGGTAAACGTCGAAGCCCTGTTGGTCAGGGAAAGCGTAGAGGCCCGATGTCTGTGGTGCTGTAGATGCGCTGGGAATGGCCGCTGAGGAGCAGCAAGAGCTTGTGTTGCTGGCACTTTTGGTGTGGGAGCAATTGTCCGTCGTTCGTGATTTTTCGGGGTTTTATTTCAGTGGGCGCCCAGGTGCAGCGGGTGGTAAACGTCGAAGCCCTGTTGGTCAGGGAAAGCGTAGAGCCCCGATGTCTGTGGTGCTGTAGATGCGCTGGGAATGGCCGCTGAGGAGCAGCAAGAGCTTGAGTTGCTGGCACTTTGGGTGTGGGAGCAATCGTCCGACGTTCGTGATTTTTCGGGGTTCTTTTCAGTGGGCGCCCAGGTTCAGCTGGTGGTAAATGTCGAAGCCCTGTTGGTCAGGGAAAGCCCAGAGCCCTGATGTCTGTGGTGCTGTAGATGCGCTGGGAATGGGCGGTGAGGAGCAGCAAGAGCTTGACAGGCTGGCACTTTCGGTGTGGGAGCAATCGTCCGACGTTCGTGATTTTTCGGGGTTTTATTTCAGTGGGCGCCCAGGTTCAGCTGGTGGTAAACGTCGAAGCCCTGTTGGTCAGGGAAAGCTCGGAGCCCCGATACCTGTGGTGCTGTAGATGCGCTGCCAATGGGCGGTGAGTAGCAGCAAGAGCTTGGCTGGCTGGCATTTTTGGTGTGGGAGCAATCGTCCGACGTTCGTGATTTTTCAGGGTTTTTTTTCAGTGGGTAACCAGGTGCAGCTGGTGGTAAATGTCGAAGCCCTGTTCGTCAGGGAAAGTCCAGAGCCCTGATGTCTGTGGTGCTGTAGATGCGCTGGGAATGGCCGGTGAGTAGCAGCAAGAGCTTGACAGGCTGGCATTTAAGGTGTGGCAGGAATCGTCCGACATTTGTGATTTTTGGAGTTTTTTTTTCAGTGGGCGCCCAGGTGCAGCTGGTGGTAAACGTCGAAGCCCTGTTGGTCAGGGAAAGCCCGGAGCCCCGATGTCTGTGGTGCTGTAGATGCGCTGGGAATGGCCGGTGATGAGCAGCAAGAGCTTGACTGGCTGGCACTTTTGGTGTGGGAGCAATCGTGCGATGTTCGTGATTTTTCGTTTATTTTTTTCAGTGGGCGCCCAGTTGCAGCTGGTGGTAAACGTTGAAGCCCTGTTGGTCAGGGAAAGCCCGGAGCCGGGATGTCTGTGGTGCTGTAGATGCACTGCCACTGTCCGGTGAGGAGCAGCAAGAGCTTGACTGGCTGGCACTTTTGGTGTGGGAGCAATCGTCCGACGTTCGAGATTTTTCGGGGTTTTATTTCAGTGGGCGCCCAGGTGCAGCTGGTGGTAAATGTCGAAGCCCTGTTGGTCAGGGAAAGCCCGGAGCCCCGTTGTCTGTGGTGCTGTAGATGCGCTGGGAATGGCCGGTGATGAGTAGCAAGAGCTTGACTGGCTGGCACTTTCGGTGTGGGAGCAATCGTGCGATGTTCGTGATTTTTCGTTTATTTTTTTCAGTGGGCGCCCACGTGCAGCTGGTGGTAAATGTCGAAGCCCTGTTGGTCAGGGAAAGCCCGGAGCCCCGATGTCTGTGGTGCTGTAGATGCGCCTCCAATGGCCGGTGAGGAGCAGCAAGAGCTTGAGTTGCTGGCACTTTCGGTGTGGGAGCAATCGTCCGACGTTTGTGATTTTTCGTTTATTTTTTTCAGTGGGCGCCCAGGTGCAGCGGGTGGTAAACGTCGAAGCCCTGTTGGTCAGGGAAAGCCCGGAGCCCCGATGTCTGTGGTGCTGTAGATGCGTTCGGAATGGGCGGTGAGGAGCAGCAAGAGCTTGACTGGCTGGCACTTTCAGTGTGGGAGCAATAGTCCGACGTTTGTGTTTTTTGGGGGTTTTATTTCAGTGGGCGCCCAGGTGCAGCTGGTGGTAAACGTCGAAGCCCAGTTGGTCAGGGAAAGCCCGGAGTCCCGATGTCTGTGGTGCTGTAGATGCGCTGCCAATGCCCGGTGAGGAGCAGCAAGAGCTTGACTGGCTGGCACTTTCAATGTGGGAACAATCGTCCGACGTTCGTGATTTTTGGGGTTTTTTTTCCAGTGGGCGCCCAGGTTCAGCTGGTGGTAAACGTCGAAGCCCTGTTGGTCAGGGAAAGCCCGGAGCCCCGATGTCTGTGGTGCTGTAGATGCGCTGGGAATGGCCGGTGAGGAGCAGCAAGAGATTGTGTTGCTGGCAATTTCGGTTTGGGTGCAATCGTCCGACGTTCGTGATTTTTCGGGGTTTTTTTCAGTGGGAGCCCAGGTGCAGCGAGTGGTAAACGTCGAAGCCCTGTTGGTCAGGGAAAGCCCGGAGCTCCGATGTCTGTGGTGCTGTAGATGAGCTGCCAGTGGCCGGTGAGGAACTGCAAGAGCTTGACTGGCTGGCACTTTTGGTGTGGGAGCAATAGTCCGATGTTTGTGATTATTCGGGGTGTTTTTTCAGTGGGAGCCCAGGTGCAGCTGGTGTTAAACGTCGAAGCCCTGTTGGTCAGGGAAAGCCCGGAGCCCCGATGTCTGTGGTGCTGTAGATGCGCTGCCAAAGTCCGGTGAGGAGCAGCAAGAGCTTGACTGGCTGGCACTTTTGGTGTGGGAGCAATCGTCCGACGTTCGTGATTTTTGGGGGTTTTATTTCAGTGGGCGCCCAGGTTCAGCTGGTTGTAAACGTCGAAGCCCAGTTGGTCAGGGAAAGCCCGGAGCCCCGATGTCTGTGGTGCTGTAGATGCGCTGCCAGTGGCCGGTGAGGAGCAGCAAGAGCTTGAGTTGCTGGCACTTTCGGTGTGGGAGCAATCGTCCGACGTTTTTGATTTTTCAGGGTTTTTTTTCAGTGGGTAACCAGGTGCAGCTGGTGGTAAATGTCGAAGGCCTGTTGGTCAGGGAAAGCCCGGGGCCCCGATGTCTGTGGTGCTGTAGATGCGCTGCGAATGGCCGGTGAGGAGCAGCAAGAGCTTGTGTTGCTGGCACTTTCGGTGTGGGAACAATCGTCCGACGTTCGTGATTTTTCGGGGTTTTTTTCAGTGGGCGCCCAGGTGCAGCGGGTGGTAAACGTCGAAGCCCTGTTGGTCAGGGAAAGCCCAGAGCCCCGATGTCTGTGGTGCTGTAGATGCGCTGCCAAAGTCCGGTGAGTAGCAGCAAGAGCTTGAGTTGCTGGCACTTTGGGTGTGGGAGCAATCGTCCGACGTTCGTGATTTTTCGGGGTTTTATTTCAGTGGGCGCCCAGGTGCAGCTGGTGGTAAATGTCGAAGCCCTGTTGGTCAGGGAAAGCCCGGAGCCCCGATGTCTGTGGTGCTGTAGATGCACTGCCAAAGTCCGGTGAGGAGCAGCAAGAGCTTGACTGGCTGGCACTTTCGGTGTGGGAGCAATCGTCCGACGTTCGTGATTTTTGGGGGTTTTATTTCAGTGGGAGCCCAGGTTCAGCTGGTGGTAAATGTCGAAGCCCTGTTGGTCAGGGAAAGCCCGGAGCGCCGATGTCTGTGGTGCTGTAGATGCGCTGGGAATGGCCGGTGAGGAGCAGCAAGAGCTTGACTGGCTGGCACTTTCAGTGTGGGAGCAATCGTCCGACGTTCGTGATTTTTCAGGGTTTTTTTTCAGTGGGTAACCAGGTGCAGCTGGTGGTAAACGTCGAAGCCCTGTTGGTCAGGGAAAGCCCAGAGCCCCGATGTCTGTGGTGCTGTAGATGCGCTGGGAATGGGCGGTGAGGAGCAGCAAGAGCTTGAGTTGCTGGCACTTTCGGTGTGGGAGCAATCGTCCGACGTTCGTGATTTTTCGGGGTTTTACTTTCAGTGGGCGCCCAGGTTCAGCTGGTGGTAAACGTCGAAGCCCTGTTGGTCAGGGAAAGCCCGGAGCCCCGATGTCTGTGGTGCTGTAGATGAGCTGCCAATGGCCGGTGAGGAGCAGCAAGAGCTTGACTGTCTGGCACTTTCGGTGTGGGAGCAATCGTCCGATGTTCGTGATTTTTCTTTTATTTTTTTCAGCGGGCGCCCAGGTTCAGCTGGTGGTAAACGTCGAAGCCCTGTTGGTCAGGGAAAGCGCAGAACCCCGATATCTGTGGTGCTGTAGATGCGCTGGGAATGGCCGGTGAGGAGCAGCAAGAGCTTGATTGGCTGGCACTTTCAATGTGGGAACAATCGTCCGACGTTCGTGATTTTTCGGGTTTTTTTTCCAGTGGGCGCCCAGGTTCAGCTGGTGGTAAACGTCGAAGCCCTGTTGGTCAGGGAAAGCCCGGAGCCCCGATGTCTGTGGTGCTGTAGATGCGCTGGGAATGGCCGGTGAGGAGCAGAAAGAGCTTGTGTTGCTGGCACTTTCGGTGTGGGAGCAATCGTCCGACGTTCGTGATTTTTCGGGGTTCTTTTCAGTGGGAGCCCAGGTGCAGCGAGTGGTAAACGTCGAAGCCCTGTTGGTCAGGGAAAGCCCGGAGCTCCGATGTCTGTGGTGCTGTAGATGCACTGCCAAAGTCCGGTGAGGAGCAGCAAGAGCTTGACTGGCTGGCACTTTCGGTGTGGGAGGAATCGTCCGACGTTCGTGATTTTTGGGGGTTTTATTTCAGTGGGCGCCCAGGTGCAGCTGGTGGTAAATGTCGAAGCCCTGTTGGTCAGGGAAAGCCCGGAGCCCCGATGTCTGTGGTGCTGTAGATGCGCTGGGAATGGCCGGTGTTCAGCAGCTAGAGCTTGACTGTCTGGCACTTTTGGTGTGGGAGCAATCGTCCGACGTTCGTCATTTTTCAGGGTTTTTTTTCAGTGGGCGCCCAGGTTCAGCTGCTGGTAAACGTCGAAGGCCTGTTGGTCAGGGAAAGCCCGGAGCCCCGATGTCTGTGGTGCTGTAGATGTGCTGCCAATGGCCGGTGAGGAGCAGCAAGAGCTTGAGTTGCTGGCACTTTTGGTGTGGGAGCAATCGTCCGACGTTCGTGATTTTTCGGGGTTTTATTTCAGTGGGCGCCCAGGTGCCGCTGGTGGTAAACGTTGAAGCCCTGTTGGTCAGGGAAAGCTCGGAGCCCCGATGTCTGTGGTGCTGTAGATGCCCTGCCAATGGGCGGTGAGTAGCAGCAAGAGCTTGACTGTCTGGCACTTTCGGTGTGGGAGCAATCGTCCGATGTTCGTGATTTTTCGTTTATTTTTTTCAGTGGGCGCCCAGGTTCATCTGGTGGTAAACGTCGAAGCCCTGTTGGTCAGGGAAAGCCCGGAGCCCCGATGTCTGTGGTGCTGTAGATGCGCTGCGAATGGCCGGTGAGGAGCAGCAAGAGCTTGACTGGCTGGCACTTTCAATGTGGGAACAATCGTCCGACGTTCGTGATTTTTGGGGGTTTTATTTCAGTGGGCGCCCAGGTTCAGCTGGTGGTAAACGTCGAAGCCCTGTTGGTCAGGGAAAGCCCGGAGCCCCGATGTCTGTGGTGCTGTAGATGCGCTGGGAATGGCCGGTGAGGAGCAGCAAGAGCTTGACTGGCTGGCACTTTCGGTGTGGGAGCAATCGTCCGATGTTCATGATTTTTCGTTTATTTTTTTCAGTGGGCGCCCAGGTGCAGCTGATGGTAAATGTCGAAGCCCTCTTAGTCAGGGAAAGCGTAGAACCCCGATGTCTGTGGTGCTGTAGATGCACTCCCAAAGTCCGGTGAGTAGCAGCAAGAGCTTGAGTTGCTGGCACTTTCGGTGTGGGAGCAATCGTCCGACGTTCGTGATTTTTCGGGGTTTTATTTCAGTGGGCGCCCAGGTGCAGCTGGTGGTAAACGTCGAAGCCCAGTTGATCAGGGAAAGTCCGGAGCACCGATGTCTGTGGTGCTGTAGATGCACTGCCAAAGTCCGGTGAGTAGCAGCAAGAGCTTGAGTTGCTGGCACTTTTGGTGTGGGAGCAATCGTCCGACGTTCGTGATTTTTCGGGGTTTTATTTCAGTGGGCGCCCAGGTGCAGCTGGTGGTAAATGTCGAAGCCCTGTTGGTCAGGGAAAGCCCGGAGCCCCGATGTCTGTGGTGCTGTAGATGCGCTGCCAATGGCCGGTGAGGAGCAGCAAGAGCTTGACTGGCTGGCACTTTGGGTGTGGGAGCAATCGTCGGACGTTCGTGATTTTTCGGGGTTTTATTTCAGTGGGCGCCCAGGTGCAGCGGGTGGTAAACGTCGAAGCCCTGTTGGTCAGGGAAAGCGCAGAACCCCGATGTCTGTGGTGCTGTAGATGCGCTGGGAATGGCCGGTGAGGAGCAGCAAGAGATTGTGTTGCTGGCAATTTCGGTTTGGGTGCAATCGTCCGACGTTCGTGATTTTTCGGGGTTTTTTTCAGTGGGAGCCCAGGTGCAGCGAGTGGTAAACGTCGAAGCCCTGTTGGTCAGGGAAAGCTCGGAGCCCCGATGTCTGTGGTGCTGTAGATGCGCTGCCAATGGCCGGTGAGGAGCAGCAAGAGCTTGACTGGCTGGCACTTTTGGTGTGGGAGCAATCGTCCGATGTTTGTGATTTTTCGGGGTTTTATTTCAGTGGGCGCCCAGGTTCAGCTGGTGGTAAACGTCGACGCCCTGTTGGTCAGGGAAAGCCCGGAGCCCCGATGTCTGTAGTGCTGTAGATGCGCTGCCAATGGCCGTTGAGGAGCAGCAAGAGCTTGACTGGCTGGCACTTTCGGTGTGGGATCAATCGTCCGACGTTTTTGATTTTTCAGGGTTTTTTTTCAGTGCGTAACCAGGTGCAGCTGGTGGTAAACGTCGAAGCCCTGTTGGTCAGGGAAAGCCTGGAGCCGCGATGTCTGTGGTGCTGTAGATGCGCTGCCAATGGCCGTTGAGGAGCAGCAAGAGCTTGACAGGCTGGCACTTTCGTTGTGGGAGCAATCGTCCGATGTTCGTGATTTTTCGGGGTTTTACTTTCAGTGGGCGCCCAGGTGCAGCTGGTGGTAAACGTCGAAGCCCTGTTCATCAGGGAAAGCTTGGAGCCCCGATGTCTGTGGTGCTGTAGATGCGCTGGGAATGGCCGGTGAGGAGCAGCAAGAGCTTGACTGGCTGGCACTTTGGGTGTGGGAGCAATCGTCGGACGTTCGTGATTTTTCGGGGTTTTATTTCAGTGGGCGCCCGGGTTCAGCTGGTGGTAAACGTCGAAGCCCTGTTGGTCAGGGAAAGCCCGGAGCCCCGATGTCTGTGGTGCTGTAGATACACTGCCAATGGCCGGTGTTCAGCAGCTAGAGCTTGACTGTCTGGCACTTGTGGTGTGGGAGCAATCGTCCGACGTTCGTCATTTTTCAGGGTTTTTTTTCAGTGGGCAACCAGGTGCAGCTGGTGATAAACGTTGAAGCCCTGTTGTTCAGGGAAAGCCCGGAGCCCCGATGTCTGTGGTGCTGTAGATGCACTGCCAAAGTCCGGTGAGGAGCAGCAAGAGCTTGACTGGCTGGCACTTTTGCTATGGGAACAATCGTCCGATGTTCGTGATTTTTCTTTTATTTTTCTCAGCGGGTGCCCAGGTTCAGCTGGTGGTAAACGTCGAAGCCCTGTTGGTCAAAGAAAGCGCAGAACCCCGATGTCTGTGGTGCTGTAGATGCACTGCCAAAGTCCGGTGAGTAGCAGCAAGAGCTTGAGTTGCTGGCACTTTCGGTGTGGGAGGAATCGTCCGACGTTCGTGATTTTTCGGGATTTTTTTTCAGTGGGCGCCCAGGTGCAGCTGGTGGTAAACTTCGAAGCCCTATTGGTCAGGGAAAGCCCGGAGCCCCGATGTCTGTGGTGCTGTACATGCGCTGGGAATGGCCGGTGAGGAGCAGCAAGAGCTTGAGTTGCTGGCACTTTCGGTGTGGGAGGAATCGTCCGACGTTCGTGATTTTTCGGGGTTTTATTTCAGTGGGCGCCCAGGTGCAGCTGGTGGTAAACGTCGAAGCCCTGTTGGTCAGGGAAAGCCCGGAGCCCCGATGTCTGTGGTGCTGTAGATGCGCTGGGAATGGGAGGTGAGTCGCAGCAAGAGCTTGACTGGCTGGCACTTTCGGTGTGGGAGGAATCGTCCGACGTTCGTGATTTTTCGGGGTTTTATTTCAGTGGGCGCCCAGGTGCAGCTGGTGGTAAATGTCGAAGCCCTGTTGGTCAGGGAATGCCCAGAGCCCCGATGTCTGTGGTGCTGTAGATGCGCCTCCAATGGCTGGTGAGGAGCAGCAAGAGCTTGACTGGCTGGCACTTTCGGTGTGGGAGGAATCGTCCGACGTTCGTGGTTTTTCGGGGTTTTATTTCAGTGGGAGCCCAGGTTCAGGTGGTGGTAAACGTCGAAGCCCTGTTGGTCAGGGAAAGCCCGGAGCCCCGATGTCTGCGGTGTTGTAGATGCGCTGGGAATGGCCGGTGAGGAGCAGCAAGAGCTTGACAGGCTGGCATTTAAGGTGTGGCAGGAATCGTCCGACGTTTGTGATTTTTGGGGTTTTTTTTTCAGGGGGCACCCAGGTGCAGCTGGTGGTAAATGTCGAAGCCCGGTTCGTCAGGGAAAGCCCGGAGCCCCGATGTCTGTGGTGCTGTAGATGCGCTGCCAATGGCCGGTGAGTAGCAGCAAGAGCTTGAGTTGCTGGCACTTCAGGTGTGGGAGCAATCGTCCGACGTTCGTGATTTTTCGGGGTTTTATTTCAGTGGGCGCCCAGGTGCAGCTGGTGGTAAATGTCGAAGCCCTGTTGGTCAGGGAAAGCCCGGAGCCCCGATGTCTGTGGTGCTGTAGATGCGCTGCCAATGGCCGGTGAGGAGCAGCAAGAGCTTGACTGGCTGGCACTTTGGGTGTGGGAGCAATCGTCGGACGTTCGTGATTTTTCGGGGTTTTATTTCAGTGGGCGCCCAGGTGCAGCGGGTGGTAAACGTCGAAGCCCTGTTGGTCAGGGAAAGCGCAGAACCCCGATGTCTGTGGTGCTGTAGATGCGCTGGGAATGGCCGGTGAGGAGCAGCAAGAGATTGTGTTGCTGGCAATTTCGGTTTGGGTGCAATCGTCCGACGTTCGTGATTTTTCGGGGTTTTTTTCAGTGGGAGCCCAGGTGCAGCGAGTGGTAAACGTCGAAGCCCTGTTGGTCAGGGAAAGCTCGGAGCCCCGATGTCTGTGGTGCTGTAGATGCGCTGCCAATGGCCGGTGAGGAGCAGCAAGAGCTTGACTGGCTGGCACTTTTGGTGTGGGAGCAATCGTCCGATGTTTGTGATTTTTCGGGGTTTTATTTCAGTGGGCGCCCAGGTTCAGCTGGTGGTAAACGTCGACGCCCTGTTGGTCAGGGAAAGCCCGGAGCCCCGATGTCTGTAGTGCTGTAGATGCGCTGCCAATGGCCGTTGAGGAGCAGCAAGAGCTTGACTGGCTGGCACTTTCGGTGTGGGATCAATCGTCCGACGTTTTTGATTTTTCAGGGTTTTTTTTCAGTGCGTAACCAGGTGCAGCTGGTGGTAAACGTCGAAGCCCTGTTGGTCAGGGAAAGCCTGGAGCCGCGATGTCTGTGGTGCTGTAGATGCGCTGCCAATGGCCGTTGAGGAGCAGCAAGAGCTTGACAGGCTGGCACTTTCGTTGTGGGAGCAATCGTCCGATGTTCGTGATTTTTCGGGGTTTTACTTTCAGTGGGCGCCCAGGTGCAGCTGGTGGTAAACGTCGAAGCCCTGTTCATCAGGGAAAGCTTGGAGCCCCGATGTCTGTGGTGCTGTAGATGCGCTGGGAATGGCCGGTGAGGAGCAGCAAGAGCTTGACTGGCTGGCACTTTGGGTGTGGGAGCAATCGTCGGACGTTCGTGATTTTTCGGGGTTTTATTTCAGTGGGCGCCCGGGTTCAGCTGGTGGTAAACGTCGAAGCCCTGTTGGTCAGGGAAAGCCCGGAGCCCCGATGTCTGTGGTGCTGTAGATACACTGCCAATGGCCGGTGTTCAGCAGCTAGAGCTTGACTGTCTGGCACTTGTGGTGTGGGAGCAATCGTCCGACGTTCGTCATTTTTCAGGGTTTTTTTTCAGTGGGCAACCAGGTGCAGCTGGTGATAAACGTTGAAGCCCTGTTGTTCAGGGAAAGCCCGGAGCCCCGATGTCTGTGGTGCTGTAGATGCACTGCCAAAGTCCGGTGAGGAGCAGCAAGAGCTTGACTGGCTGGCACTTTTGCTATGGGAACAATCGTCCGATGTTCGTGATTTTTCTTTTATTTTTCTCAGCGGGTGCCCAGGTTCAGCTGGTGGTAAACGTCGAAGCCCTGTTGGTCAAAGAAAGCGCAGAACCCCGATGTCTGTGGTGCTGTAGATGCACTGCCAAAGTCCGGTGAGTAGCAGCAAGAGCTTGAGTTGCTGGCACTTTCGGTGTGGGAGGAATCGTCCGACGTTCGTGATTTTTCGGGATTTTTTTTCAGTGGGCGCCCAGGTGCAGCTGGTGGTAAACTTCGAAGCCCTATTGGTCAGGGAAAGCCCGGAGCCCCGATGTCTGTGGTGCTGTACATGCGCTGGGAATGGCCGGTGAGGAGCAGCAAGAGCTTGAGTTGCTGGCACTTTCGGTGTGGGAGGAATCGTCCGACGTTCGTGATTTTTCGGGGTTTTATTTCAGTGGGCGCCCAGGTGCAGCTGGTGGTAAACGTCGAAGCCCTGTTGGTCAGGGAAAGCCCGGAGCCCCGATGTCTGTGGTGCTGTAGATGCGCTGGGAATGGGAGGTGAGTCGCAGCAAGAGCTTGACTGGCTGGCACTTTCGGTGTGGGAGGAATCGTCCGACGTTCGTGATTTTTCGGGGTTTTATTTCAGTGGGCGCCCAGGTGCAGCTGGTGGTAAATGTCGAAGCCCTGTTGGTCAGGGAATGCCCAGAGCCGCGATGTCTGTGGTGCTGTAGATGCGCTGGGAATGGGCGGTGAGGAGCAGCATGAGCTTGACTGGCTGGCACTTTCGGTGTGGGAGCAATCTTCTGATGTTCGTGGTATTTCGTTTATTTTTTCCAGTGGGCGCCCAGGTTCAGCTGGTGGTAAACGTCGAAGCCCTGTTTGTCAGGGAAAGCCCGGAGCCCCGATATCTGTGGTGCTGTAGATGCGCTGCCAATGGCCGGGGAGGAGCAGCAAGAGCTTGACTGGCTGGCACTTTTGGTGTGGGAGCAATCGTCCGACGTTTGTGATTTTTCGGGGTTCTTTTCAGTTGGAGCCCAGGTGCAGCTGGTGGTAAATGTCGAAGCCCTGTTTGTCTGGGAAAGCCCAGAGCCCCGATGTCTGTGGTGCTGTAGATGCGCTGGGAATGGGAGGTGAGGAGCAGCAAGAGCTTGAGTTGCTGGCACTTTCACTGTGGGAGCAATCGTCCGATGTTCGTGATTTTTCGTTTATTTTTTTCAGTGGGCGCCCAGGTGCAGCTGATGGTAAATGTCGAAGCCCTGTTGTTCAGGGAAAGCGCAGAACCCCGATGTCTGTGGTGCTGTAGATGCACTACCAAAGTCCGGTGAGTAGCAGCAGGAGCTTGTGTTGCTGGCACTTTCGGTGTGGGAGCAATCGTCCGACTGTCGTGATTTTTGGGGGTTTTACTTTCAATGGGCGCCCAGGTTGAGCTGGTGGTAAACGTCGAAGCCCTGTTGGTCAGGGAAAGCCCGGAGCCCCGATGTCTGTGGTGCTGTAGATGCGCTGCCAATGGCCGGTGAGGAGCAGCAAGAGCTTGACAGGCTGGCACTTTCGTTGTGGGAGCAATCGTCCGATGTTCGTGATTTTTCGGGGTTTTACTTTCAGTGGGCGCCCAGGTGCAGCTGGTGGTAAACGTCGAAGCCCTGTTCATCAGGGAAAGCTTGGAGCCCCGATGTCTGTGGTGCTGTAGATGCGCTGGGAATGGCCGGTGAGGAGCAGCAAGAGCTTGACTGGCTGGCACTTTGGGTGTGGGAGCAATCGTCGGACGTTCGTGATTTTTCGGGGTTTTATTTCAGTGGGCGCCCGGGTTCAGCTGGTGGTAAACGTCGAAGCCCTGTTGGTCAGGGAAAGCCCGGAGCCCCGATGTCTGTGGTGCTGTAGATACACTGCCAATGGCCGGTGTTCAGCAGCTAGAGCTTGACTGTCTGGCACTTGTGGTGTGGGAGCAATCGTCCGACGTTCGTCATTTTTCAGGGTTTTTTTTCAGTGGGCAACCAGGTGCAGCTGGTGATAAACGTTGAAGCCCTGTTGTTCAGGGAAAGCCCGGAGCCCCGATGTCTGTGGTGCTGTAGATGCACTGCCAAAGTCCGGTGAGGAGCAGCAAGAGCTTGACTGGCTGGCACTTTTGCTATGGGAACAATCGTCCGATGTTCGTGATTTTTCTTTTATTTTTCTCAGCGGGTGCCCAGGTTCAGCTGGTGGTAAACGTCGAAGCCCTGTTGGTCAAAGAAAGCGCAGAACCCCGATGTCTGTGGTGCTGTAGATGCACTGCCAAAGTCCGGTGAGTAGCAGCAAGAGCTTGAGTTGCTGGCACTTTCGGTGTGGGAGGAATCGTCCGACGTTCGTGATTTTTCGGGATTTTTTTTCAGTGGGCGCCCAGGTGCAGCTGGTGGTAAACTTCGAAGCCCTATTGGTCAGGGAAAGCCCGGAGCCCCGATGTCTGTGGTGCTGTACATGCGCTGGGAATGGCCGGTGAGGAGCAGCAAGAGCTTGAGTTGCTGGCACTTTCGGTGTGGGAGGAATCGTCCGACGTTCGTGATTTTTCGGGGTTTTATTTCAGTGGGCGCCCAGGTGCAGCTGGTGGTAAACGTCGAAGCCCTGTTGGTCAGGGAAAGCCCGGAGCCCCGATGTCTGTGGTGCTGTAGATGCGCTGGGAATGGGAGGTGAGTCGCAGCAAGAGCTTGACTGGCTGGCACTTTCGGTGTGGGAGGAATCGTCCGACGTTCGTGATTTTTCGGGGTTTTATTTCAGTGGGCGCCCAGGTGCAGCTGGTGGTAAATGTCGAAGCCCTGTTGGTCAGGGAATGCCCAGAGCCCCGATGTCTGTGGTGCTGTAGATGCGCCTCCAATGGCTGGTGAGGAGCAGCAAGAGCTTGACTGGCTGGCACTTTCGGTGTGGGAGGAATCGTCCGACGTTCGTGGTTTTTCGGGGTTTTATTTCAGTGGGAGCCCAGGTTCAGGTGGTGGTAAACGTCGAAGCCCTGTTGGTCAGGGAAAGCCCGGAGCCCCGATGTCTGCGGTGTTGTAGATGCGCTGGGAATGGCCGGTGAGGAGCAGCAAGAGCTTGACAGGCTGGCATTTAAGGTGTGGCAGGAATCGTCCGACGTTTGTGATTTTTGGGGTTTTTTTTTCAGGGGGCACCCAGGTGCAGCTGGTGGTAAATGTCGAAGCCCGGTTCGTCAGGGAAAGCCCGGAGCCCCGATGTCTGTGGTGCTGTAGATGCGCTGGGAATGGGCGGTGAGGGGCAGCAAGAGCTTGACAGGCTGGCACTTTTGGTGTGGGAGCAATCGTCCGATGTTCCTGATTTTTCGTTTATTTTTTTCAGTGGGCGCCCAGGTGCAGCTGGTGGTAAACGTCGAAGCCCTGTTATTCAGGGAAAGCGCAGAACCCCGATGTCTGTGGTGCTGTAGATGCGCTGGGAATGGGCGGTGAGGAGCAGCAAGAGCTTGACAGGCTGGCACTTTTGGTGTGGGAGCAATCGTCCGACGTTCGTGATTTTTCAGGGTTTTATTTCAGTTGGCGCCCAGGTGCAGCTGGTGGTAATCGTCGAAGTCCTGTTGGTCAGGGAAAGCCCAGAGCCACGATGTCTGTGGTGCTGTAGATGCGCTGGGAATGGGCGGTGAGGAGCAGCATGAGCTTGACTGGCTGGCACTTTCGGTGTGGGAGCAATCTTCTGATGTTCGTGGTATTTCGTTTATTTTTTCCAGTGGGCGCCCAGGTTCAGCTGGTGGTAAACGTCGAAGCCCTGTTTGTCAGGGAAAGCCCGGAGCCCCGATATCTGTGGTGCTGTAGATGCGCTGCCAATGGCCGGGGAGGAGCAGCAAGAGCTTGACTGGCTGGCACTTTTGGTGTGGGAGCAATCGTCCGACGTTTGTGATTTTTCGGGGTTCTTTTCAGTTGGAGCCCAGGTGCAGCTGGTGGTAAATGTCGAAGCCCTGTTTGTCTGGGAAAGCCCAGAGCCCCGATGTCTGTGGTGCTGTAGATGCGCTGGGAATGGGAGGTGAGGAGCAGCAAGAGCTTGAGTTGCTGGCACTTTCACTGTGGGAGCAATCGTCCGATGTTCGTGATTTTTCGTTTATTTTTTTCAGTGGGCGCCCAGGTGCAGCTGATGGTAAATGTCGAAGCCCTGTTGTTCAGGGAAAGCGCAGAACCCCGATGTCTGTGGTGCTGTAGATGCACTACCAAAGTCCGGTGAGTAGCAGCAGGAGCTTGTGTTGCTGGCACTTTCGGTGTGGGAGCAATCGTCCGACTGTCGTGATTTTTCGGGGTTTTACTTTCAATGGGCGCCCAGGTTGAGCTGGTGGTAAACGTCGAAGCCCTGTTGGTCAGGGAAAGCCCGGAGCCCCGATGTCTGTGGTGCTGTAGATGCGCTGCCAATGGCCGGTGAGGAGCAGCAAGAGCTTGACTGTCTGGCACTTTGGGTGTGGGAGCAATCGTCGGACGTTTGTGATTTTTGGGGATTTTTATTCACTGGGCGCCCAGGTTCAGCTGGTGGTAAACGTCGAAGCCCTGTTGGTCAGGGAAAGCCCGGAGCCCCGATGTCTGTGGTGCTGTAGATGCACTGGTAATGGCCGGTGAGGAGCAGCAAGAGCTTGACTGGCTGGCACTTTCGGTGTGGGAGCAATCGTCCGATGTTCGTGATTTTTCGTTTAGTTTTTTCCGTGGGCGCCCAGGTGCAGCTGGTGGTAAACGTCGAAGCCCTGTTGGTCAGGGAAAGCCCGGAGCCCCGATGTCTGTGGTGCTGTAGATGCGCCGCCAATGACCGGTGAGGAGCACAAAGAGCTTGAGTTGCTGGCACTTTCGGTGTGGGAGCAATCGTCTGATGTTTGTGATTTTGGGGGTTTTTTTTTTTCAGTGGGTGCCCAGGTGCAACTGGTGGTAAACGTCGAAGCCCTGTTGGTCAGGGAAAGCCCGGAGCCCCGATGTCTGTGGTGCTGTAGATGCGCTGGGAATGGCCGGTGAGGGGTAGCAAGAGCTTGAGTTGCTGGCACTTTTGGTGTGGGAGCAATCGTCCGACGTTCGTGATTTTTCGGGGTTTTATTTCAGTGGGAGCCCAGGTGCAGCTGGTGGTAAACGTCGAAGCCCTGTTCGTCAGGGAAAGCCCGGAGCCCCGATGTCTGTGGTGCTGTAGATGCGCTGGGAATGGCCGGTGAGGAGCAGCAAGAGCTTGACTGGCTGGCACTTTCGGTGTGGGAGGAATCGTCCGACGTTCGTGATTCTTAGCGGTTTTACTTTCAGTGGGCGCCCAGGTGCAGCTGGTGGTAAATGTCGAAGCCCTGTTGGTCAGGGAAAGCCCGGAGCCCCGATGTCTGTGGTGCTGTAGATGCGCTGGGAATGGAAGGTGATGAGCACGTACAGCTTGACTGGCTGGCACTTTCGGTGTGGCAGCAATCGTCCGACGTTCGTGATTTTTCGGGGTTTTACTTTCAGTGGGCGCACAGGTGCAGCTGGTGGTAAACATCGAAGCCCTGTTGGTCACGGAAAGCCCGGATCCCCGATGTCTGTGGTGCTGTAGATGCGCTGGGAATGGGCGGTGAGGAGCAGCAAGAGCTTGAGTTGCTGGCACTTTCAGTGTGGGAGCAATCGTCGGACGTTTGTGATTTTTGGGGATTTTTATTCACTGGGCACCCAGGTTCAGCTGGTGGTAAACGTCGAAGCCCTGTTGGTCAGGGAAAGCCCGGAGCCCCGATGTCTGTGGTGCTGTAGATGCGCTGGGAATGTGCGGTGAGGAGCAGCAAGAGCTTGACAGGCTGGCATTTAAGGTGTGGCAGGAATCGTCCGACATTTGTGATTTTTGGGGTTTTTTTTTCAGGGGGCGCCCAGGTTCAGCTCGTGTTAAAAGTCGAAGCCCTGTTGGTCAGGGAAAGCCCGGAGCCCCGATGTCTGTGGTGCTGTAGATACGCTGCCAATGGCCGGTGAGTAGCAGCAAGAGCTTGAGTTGCTGGCACTTTCGGTGTGAGATCAATCATCCGACGTTTTTGATTTTTCAGGGTTTTTTTTCAGTGGGCAATCAGGTGCAGCTGGTGGTAAACGTCGAAGCCCTGTTGGTCAGGGAAAGCCCGGAGCCCCGATGTCTGTGGTGCTGTAGATGGGCTGGGAATGGCCGGTGAGGAGCAGCAAGAGCTTGACTGGCTGGCACTTTTGCTATGGGAACAATCGTCCGATGTTCGTGATTTTTCTTTTATTTTTCTCAGCGGGTGCCCAGGTTCAGCTGGTGGTAAACGTCGAAGCCCTGTTGGTCAAAGAAAGCGCAGAACCCCGATGTCTGTGGTGCTGTAGATGCACTGCCAAAGTCCGGTGAGTAGCAGCAAGAGCTTGAGTTGCTGGCACTTTCGGTGTGGGAGGAATCGTCCGACGTTCGTGATTTTTCGGGGTTTTATTTCAGTGGGCGCCCAGGTGCAGCTGGTGGTAAACGTCGAAGCCCTGTTGGTCAGGGAAAGCCCGGAGCCCCGATGTCTGTGGTGCTGTAGATGCGCTGGGAATGGGAGGTGAGTCGCAGCAAGAGCTTGACTGGCTGGCACTTTCGGTGTGGGAGGAATCGTCCGACGTTCGTGATTTTTCGGGGTTTTATTTCAGTGGGCGCCCAGGTGCAGCTGGTGGTAAATGTCGAAGCCCTGTTGGTCAGGGAAAGCCCGGAGCCCCGATGTCTGTGGTGCTGTAGATGCGCCTCCAATGGCTGGTGAGGAGCAGCAAGAGCTTGACTGGCTGGCACTTTTGTTGTGGGAGCAATTGTCCGACGTTCATGATTTTTCGGGGTTTTATTTCAGTGGACGCCCAGCTGCAGCGGGTGGTAAACGTCGAAGCCCAGTTGGTCAGGGAAAGCCCGGAGCCCCGATGTCTGTGGTGCTGTAGATGCGCTGGGACTTGCTGGTGAGAAGCAGCATGAGCTTGACTGGCTGGCACTTTCGGTGTGGGAGCACTCGTCTGATGTTCGTGATATTTCGTTTATTTTTTCCAGTGGGCGCCCAGGTGCAGCTGGTGGTAAACGTCGAAGCCCTGTTCGTCAGGGAAAGCCCGGAGCCCCGATGTCTGTCGTGCTGTAGATGGGCTGGCAATGGCCGGTGAGCAGCAGCAAGAGCTTGACTGTCTGGCACTTTTGGTGTGAGAGCAATCGTCCGACGTTCGTGATTTTTCGGTGTTCTTTTCAGTGGGAGCCCTGGTGCAGCGAGTGGTAAACGTCGAAGCCCTGTTCGTCAGGGAATGCCCGGAGCCCCGATGTCTGTGGTGTTGTAGATGCACTGCCACTGTCCGGTGAGGAGCAGCATGAGCTTGACTGGCTGGCACTTTTGGTGTGGGAGCAATCGTCCGACGTTCGTCATTTTTCAGGGTTTATTTTCACTGGGCAACCAGGTGCAGCTGGTGGTAAATATCAAAGGCCTGTTGGTCAGGGAAAGCCCGGAGCCACGATGTCTGTGGTGCTGTAGATGCACTGCCAAAGTCCGGTGAGGAACAGCAAGAGCTTGAGTTGCTGGCACTTTCTGTGGGGGAGGAATCGTCCGACGTTTGTGATTTTTCGGGGTTTTATTTCAGTGGGCGCCCAGGTGCAGCTGGTGGTAAACGTCGAAGCCCTGTTGGTCAGGGAAAGCCCAGAGCCCCGATGTCTGTGGTGCTGTAGATGCGCTGCCAGTGGCCGGTGAGGAGCAGCAAGAGCTTGACTGGCTGGCACTTTTGCTGTGGGAGCAATCGTCCGACGTTCGTGATTTTTCGTTTATTTTTTTCAGCGGGCGCCCAGGTTCAGCTGGTGGTAAACGTCGAAGCCCTGTTGGTCAGGGAAAGCGCAGAACCCCGATGTCTGTGGTGCTGTAGATGCACTGCCAAACTCCGGTGAGGAGCAGCAAGAGTTTGAGTTGCTGGCACTTTTGGTGTGGGAGCAATCGTCCGACGTTCGTGATTTTTCGGGGTTTTATTTCAGTGGGAGCCCAGGTGCAGCTGGTGGTAAACGTCGAAGCCCTGTTGGTCAGGGAATGCCTGGAGCCCCGATCTCTGTGGTGCTGTAGATGCGCTGGCAATGGCTGGTGAGGAGCAGCAAGAGCTTGACTGTCTGGCACGTTGGGTGTGGGAGCAATCGTCGGACGTTTGTGATTTTTGGGGATTTTTATTCACTGGGCGCCCAGGTTCAGCTGGTGGTAAACGTCGAAGCCCTGTTGGTCAGGGAAAGCCCGGAGCCCCGATGTCTGTGGTGCTGTAGATGCGCTGGGAATGGCCGGTGAGGAGCAGCAAAAGCTTGACTGTCTGGCACTTTTGGTGTGGGAGCAATCGTCCGACGTTCGTGATTTTTCAGGGTTTTTTTTCAGTGGGCGCCCAGGTGCAGCTGGTGGTAAACGTCAAAGCCCTGTTGGTCAGGGAAAGCCCGGAGCCCCGATGTCTGTGGTGCTGTAGATGCGCTGGGAATGGCCGGTGTTCAGCAGCTAGAGCTTGACTGTCTGGCACTTCTGGTGTGGGAGCAATCGTCGGACGTTCGTGATTTTTCGGGGTTCTTTTCAGTGGGAGCCCAGGTGCAGCTGGTGGTAAATGTCGAAGCCCTGATGGTCAGGGAAAGCCCGGAGCCCCGATGTCTGTGGTGCTGTAGATGCACTGCCAAAGTCTGGTGAGGAGCAGCAAGAGCTTGACTGGCTGGCACTTTTGGTGTGGGAGCAATCGTCCGATGTTCGTCATTTTTCAGGGTTTTTTTTCAGGGGGCGCCCAGGTTCAGCTAGTGGTAAACGTCGAAGCCCTGTTGGTCAGGGAAAGCGCAGAACCCCGATTTCTGTGGTGCTGTAGATGCGCTGCCAAAGTCCGGTCAGGAGCAGCAAGAGCTTGACTGGCTGGCACTTTCGGTGTGGGAGCAATCGTCCGACGTTCGTGATTTTTCGGGCTTTTATTTCAGTGGGCGCCCAGGTTCAGCTGGTGGTAAACGTCGAAGCCCTGTTGGTCAGGGAACGCCCGGAGCCCCGGTGTCGGTGGTGTTGTAGATGCGCTGGGAATGGCCGGTGAGGAGCAGCAAGAGCTTGACTGGCTGGCACTTTTGGTGTGGGAGCAATCGTCCGACGTTCGTGATTTTTCATTTATTTTTTTCAGTGGGCGCCCATGTGCAGCTGGTGGTAAATGTCGAAGCCCTGTTGGTCAGGGAAAGCCCGGAGCCCCGATGTCTGTGGTGCTGTAGATGCACTGCCAAAGTCCGGTGAGTAGCAGCAAGAGCTTGAGTTGCTGGCACTTTCGGTGTGGGAGCAATCGTCCGACGTTCGTGATTTTTCGGGGTTTTATTTCAGTGGGCGCCCAGGTTCAGCTGGTGGTAAACGTCGAAGCCCTGTTGGTCAGGGAAAGCGTAGAGCCCCGATGTCTGTGGTGCTGTAGATGCGCTGGGAATGGCCGCTGAGGAGCAGCAAGAGCTTGTGTTGCTGGCACTTTTGGTGTGGGAGCAATTGTCCGACGTTCGTGATTTTTCGGGGTTTTATTTCAGTGGGCGCCCAGGTGCAGCGGGTGGTAAACGTCGAAGCCCTGTTGGTCAGGGAAAGCGTAGAGCCCCGATGTCTGTGGTGCTGTAGATGCGCTGGGAATGGCCGCTGAGGAGCAGCAAGAGCTTGAGTTGCTGGCACTTTCGGTGTGGGAGCAATCGTCCGACGTTCGTGATTTTTCGGGGTTCTTTTCAGTGGGCGCCCAGGTTCAGCTGGTGGTAAATGTCGAAGCCCTGTTGGTCAGGGAAAGTCCAGAGCCCTGATGTCTGTGGTGCTGTAGATGCGCTGGGAATGGGCGGTGAGGAGCAGCAAGAGCTTGACAGGCTGGCACTTTCGGTGTGGGAGCAATCGTCCGACGTTCGTGATTTTTCGGGGTTTTATTTCAGTGGGCGCCCAGGTTCAGCTGGTGGTAAACGTCGAAGCCCTGTTGGTCAGGGAAAGCTCGGAGCCCCGATACCTGTGGTGCTGTAGATGCGCTGCCAATGGGCGGTGAGTAGCAGCAAGAGCTTGGCTGGCTGGCACTTTTGGTGTGGGAGCAATCGTCCGACGTTCGTGATTTTTCAGGGTTTTTTTTCAGTGGGTAACCAGGTGCAGCTGGTGGTAAACGTCGAAGCCCTGTTCGTCAGGGAAAGTCCAGAGCCCTGATGTCTGTGGTGCTGTAGATGCGCTGGGAATGGGCGGTGAGGAGCAGCAGGAGCTTGAGTTGCTGGCACTTTCAGTGTGGGAGCAATCGTCGGACGTTTGTGATTTTTGGGGATTTTTATTCACTGGGCGCCCAGGTTCAGTAGGTGGTAAACATCGAAGGCCTGTTGGTCAGGGAAAGCCCAGAGCCCCGATGTCTGTGGTGCTGTAGATGCGCTGGGAATGGCCGGTGAGGAGCAGCAAGAGCTTGACAGGCTGGCATTTTAGGTGTGGCAGGAATCGTCCGACGTTCGTGATTTTTGGGGTTTTTTTTTCAGGGGGCACCCAGGTGCAGCTGGTGGTAAATGTCGAAGCCTGTTGGTCAGGGAAATCCCGGAGCCCCGATGTCTGTGGTGCTGTAGATGCACTGCCAAAGTCCGGTGAGGAGCAGCAAGAGCTTGACAGGCTGGCACTTTCGGTGTGGGAGCAATCGTCCGACGTTCGTGATTTTTCGGGGTTCTTTTCAGTGGGAGCCCAGCTGCAGCGAGTGGTAAACGTCGAAGCCCTGTTGGTCAGGGAAAGCCCGGAGCCCCGATGTCTGTGGTGCTGTAGATGCGCTGGGAATGGCCGGTGAGTAGCAGCAAGAGCTTGACAGGCTGGCATTTAAGGTGTGGCAGGAATCGTCCGACATTTGTGATTTTTGGAGTTTTTTTTTCAGGCGGCACCCAGGTGCAGCTGGTGGTAAACGTCGAAGCCCTGTTGGTCAGGGAAAGCCCGGAGCCCCGATGTCTGTGGTGCTGTAGATGCGCTGGGAATGGCCGGTGATGAGCAGCAAGAGCTTGACTGGCTGGCACTTTCGGTGTGGGAGCAATCGTGCGATGTTCGTGATTTTTCGTTTATTTTTTTCAGTGGGCGCCCAGTTGCAGCTGGTGGTAAACGTTGAAGCCCTGTTGGTCAGGGAAAGCCCGGAGCCGGGATGTCTGTGGTGCTGTAGATGCACTGCCACTGTCCGGTGAGGAGCAGCAAGAGCTTGACTGGCTGGCACTTTTGGTGTGGGAGCAATCGTCCGACGTTCGTGATTTTTCGGGCTTTTATTTCAGTGGGCGCCCAGGTTCAGCTGGTGGTAAACGTCGAAGCCCTGTTGGTCAGGGAACGCCCGGAGCCCCGGTGTCGGTGGTGTTGTAGATGCGCTGGGAATGGCCGGTGAGGAGCAGCAAGAGCTTGACTGTCTGGCACTTTTGGTGTGGGAGCAATCGTCCGACGTTCGTGATTTTTCATTTATTTTTTTCAGTGGGCGCCCAGGTGCAGCTGGTGGTAAACGTCGAAGCCCTGTTGTTCAGGGAAAGCGGAGAACCCCGATGTCTGTGGTGCTGTAGATGCACTGCCAAAGTCCGGTGAGTAGCAGCAAGAGCTTGAGTTGCTGGCACTTTCGGTGTGGGAGCAATCGTCCGACGTTCGTGGTTTTTCGGGGTTTTATTTCAGTGGGCGCCCAGGTTCAGCTGGTGGTAAACGTCGAAGCCCTGTTGGTCAGGGAAAGCGTAGAGGCCCGATGTCTGTGGTGCTGTAGATGCGCTGGGAATGGCCGCTGAGGAGCAGCAAGAGCTTGTGTTGCTGGCACTTTTGGTGTGGGAGCAATTGTCCGTCGTTCGTGATTTTTCGGGGTTTTATTTCAGTGGGCGCCCAGGTGCAGCGGGTGGTAAACGTCGAAGCCCTGTTGGTCAGGGAAAGCGTAGAGCCCCGATGTCTGTGGTGCTGTAGATGCGCTGGGAATGGCCGCTGAGGAGCAGCAAGAGCTTGAGTTGCTGGCACTTTGGGTGTGGGAGCAATCGTCCGACGTTCGTGATTTTTCGGGGTTCTTTTCAGTGGGCGCCCAGGTTCAGCTGGTGGTAAATGTCGAAGCCCTGTTGGTCAGGGAAAGCCCAGAGCCCTGATGTCTGTGGTGCTGTAGATGCGCTGGGAATGGGCGGTGAGGAGCAGCAAGAGCTTGACAGGCTGGCACTTTCGGTGTGGGAGCAATCGTCCGACGTTCGTGATTTTTCGGGGTTTTATTTCAGTGGGCGCCCAGGTTCAGCTGGTGGTAAACGTCGAAGCCCTGTTGGTCAGGGAAAGCTCGGAGCCCCGATACCTGTGGTGCTGTAGATGCGCTGCCAATGGGCGGTGAGTAGCAGCAAGAGCTTGGCTGGCTGGCATTTTTGGTGTGGGAGCAATCGTCCGACGTTCGTGATTTTTCAGGGTTTTTTTTCAGTGGGTAACCAGGTGCAGCTGGTGGTAAATGTCGAAGCCCTGTTCGTCAGGGAAAGTCCAGAGCCCTGATGTCTGTGGTGCTGTAGATGCGCTGGGAATGGCCGGTGAGTAGCAGCAAGAGCTTGACAGGCTGGCATTTAAGGTGTGGCAGGAATCGTCCGACATTTGTGATTTTTGGAGTTTTTTTTTCAGTGGGCGCCCAGGTGCAGCTGGTGGTAAACGTCGAAGCCCTGTTGGTCAGGGAAAGCCCGGAGCCCCGATGTCTGTGGTGCTGTAGATGCGCTGGGAATGGCCGGTGATGAGCAGCAAGAGCTTGACTGGCTGGCACTTTCGGTGTGGGAGCAATCGTGCGATGTTCGTGATTTTTCGTTTATTTTTTTCAGTGGGCGCCCAGTTGCAGCTGGTGGTAAACGTTGAAGCCCTGTTGGTCAGGGAAAGCCCGGAGCCGGGATGTCTGTGGTGCTGTAGATGCACTGCCACTGTCCGGTGAGGAGCAGCAAGAGCTTGACTGGCTGGCACTTTTGGTGTGGGAGCAATCGTCCGACGTTCGAGATTTTTCGGGGTTTTATTTCAGTGGGCGCCCAGGTGCAGCTGGTGGTAAATGTCGAAGCCCTGTTGGTCAGGGAAAGCCCGGAGCCCCGTTGTCTGTGGTGCTGTAGATGCGCTGGGAATGGCCGGTGATGAGTAGCAAGAGCTTGACTGGCTGGCACTTTCGGTGTGGGAGCAATCGTGCGATGTTCGTGATTTTTCGTTTATTTTTTTCAGTGGGCGCCCACGTGCAGCTGGTGGTAAATGTCGAAGCCCTGTTGGTCAGGGAAAGCCCGGAGCCCCGATGTCTGTGGTGCTGTAGATGCGCCTCCAATGGCCGGTGAGGAGCAGCAAGAGCTTGAGTTGCTGGCACTTTCGGTGTGGGAGCAATCGTCCGACGTTTGTGATTTTTCGTTTATTTTTTTCAGTGGGCGCCCAGGTGCAGCGGGTGGTAAACGTCGAAGCCCTGTTGGTCAGGGAAAGCCCGGAGCCCCGATGTCTGTGGTGCTGTAGATGCGTTCGGAATGGGCGGTGAGGAGCAGCAAGAGCTTGACTGGCTGGCACTTTCAGTGTGGGAGCAATAGTCCGACGTTTGTGTTTTTTGGGGGTTTTATTTCAGTGGGCGCCCAGGTGCAGCTGGTGGTAAACGTCGAAGCCCAGTTGGTCAGGGAAAGCCCGGAGTCCCGATGTCTGTGGTGCTGTAGATGCGCTGCCAATGCCCGGTGAGGAGCAGCAAGAGCTTGACTGGCTGGCACTTTCAATGTGGGAACAATCGTCCGACGTTCGTGATTTTTTGGGTTTTTTTTCCAGTGGGCGCCCAGGTTCAGCTGGTGGTAAACGTCGAAGCCCTGTTGGTCAGGGAAAGCCCGGAGCCCCGATGTCTGTGGTGCTGTAGATGCGCTGGGAATGGCCGGTGAGGAGCAGCAAGAGATTGTGTTGCTGGCAATTTCGGTTTGGGTGCAATCGTCCGACGTTCGTGATTTTTCGGGGTTTTTTTCAGTGGGAGCCCAGGTGCAGCGAGTGGTAAACGTCGAAGCCCTGTTGGTCAGGGAAAGCCCGGAGCTCCGATGTCTGTGGTGCTGTAGATGAGCTGCCAGTGGCCGGTGAGGAACTGCAAGAGCTTGACTGGCTGGCACTTTCGGTGTGGGATCAATTGTCCGACGTTTTTGATTTTTCAGGGTTTTTTTTTAAGTGACCAAGTAGGTGCAGCTGGTGGTAAATGTCGAAGGCCTGTTGGTCAGGGAAAGCCCAGAGCCGCGATGTCTGTGGTGCTGTAGATGCACTGGGAATGGCCGGTGAGGAGCAGCAAGAGCTTGAGTTGCTGGCACTTTCAGTGTGGGACGAATCGTCTGACGTTTTTGATTTTTCAGGGTTTTTTTTCAGTGGGTAACCAGGTGCAGCTGGTGGTAAATGTCGAAGCCCTGTTGGTGAGGGAAAGCCTGGAGCCGCGATGTCTGTGGTGCTGTAGATGCGCTGGGAATGGGCGGTGAGGAGCAGCAAGAGCTTGTGTTGCTGGCACTTTCGGTGTGGGAGCAATTGTCCGATGTTCGTGATTTTTCGGGGTTTTACTTTCAGTGGGCGCCCAGGTGCAGCTGGTGGTAAACGTTGAAGCCCTGTTGGTCACGGAAAGCCCGGAGCCCCGATGTCTGTGGTGCTGTAGATGCCCTGCCAATGGGCGGTGAGTAGCAGCAAGAGCTTGAGTTGCTCGCAGTTTCGGTGTGGGAGCAATCGTCCGATATTCATGATTTTTCGTTTATTTTTTTCAGTGGGCGCCCAGGTGCAGCTGGTGGTAAACGTCGAAGCCCTGTTGGTCAGGGAAAGCCCGGAGCCCCGATGTCTGTGGTGCTGTAGATGCGCTGCCACTCTCCGGTGAGGAGCAGCAAGAGCTTGAGTTGCTGGCACTTTCGTTGTGGGAGCAATCGTCCGACGTTTGTGATTTTTCGGGGTTTTATTTCAGTGGGCGCCCAGGTGCAGCTGGTGGTAAATGTCGAAGCCCTGATGGTCAGGGAAAGCCCGGAGCCGCGATGTCTGTGGTGCTGTAGATGCGCTGCCAATGGCCGGTGAGGAGCAGCAAGAGCTTGACTGGCTGGCACTTTCAATGTGGGAACAATCGTACGACGTTCGTGATTTTTCGGGTTTTTTTTCCAGTGGGCGCCCAGGTTCAGCTGGTGGTAAACGTCGAAGCCCTGTTCGTCAGGGAAAGCCCGGAGCCCCGATGTCTGTGGTGCTGTAGATGCGCTGCCAATGCCCGGTGAGGAGCAGCAAGAGCTTGACTGGCTGGCACTTTCGTTGTGGGAGCAATCGTCCGACGTTCGTGATTTTTCGGGCTTTTATTTCAGTGGGAGCCGAGGTGCAGCTGGTGGTAAATGTCGAAGCCCTGATGGTCAGGGAAAGCCCGGAGCCCCGATGTCTGTGGTGCTGTAGATGCACTGCCAAAGTCCGGTGAGCAGCAGCAAGAGCTTGACTGGCTGACACTTTGGGTGTGGGCGCAATCGTCGGACGTTCGTGATTTTTCGGGGTTTTATTTCAGTGGGCGCCCAGGTTCAGCTGGTGGTAAACTTCTAAGACCTGTTGGTCAGGGAAAGCCCGGAGCCCCGATGTCTGTGGTGATGTAGATGCGCTGGGAATGGCCGGTGAGGAGCAGCAAGAGCTTGACAGGCTGGCACTTTTGGTGTGGGAGCAATCGTCCGACGTTCGTGATTTTTCGGGGTTCTTTTCAGTGGGAGCCCAGGTTCAGCGAGTGGTAAACGTCGAAGGCCTGTTGGTCAGGGAAAGCCCGGAGCCCCGATGTCTGTGGTGCTGTAGATGCGCTGGGAATGGCCGGTGAGGAGCAGCAAGAGCTTGACTGGCTGGCACTTTGGGTGTGGGAGCAATCGTCCGACGTTCGTCATTTTTCAGGGTTTTTTTTCAGTGGGCGCCCAGGTGCAGCTGGTGGTAAATGTCGAAGGCCTGTTGGTCAGGGAAAGCCCGGAGCCACGATGTCTGTGGTGCTGTAGATGCGCTGGGAATGGCCGGTGAGGAGCAGCAAGAGCTTGACAGGCTGGCACTTTCGGTGTGGGAGCAATCGTCGGACGTTTGTGATTTTTGGGGATTTTTATTCACTGGGCGCCCAGGTTCAGCTGGTGGTAAACGTCGAAGCCCTGTTGGTCAGGGAAAGCCCAGAGCCCCGATGTCTGTGGTGCTGTAGATGCGCTGCCAATGGCCGGTGAGGAGCAGCAAGAGCTTGACTGGCTGGCACTTTCGGTGTGGGAGCAATCGTCCGACGTTTGTGATTTTTGGGGGTTTTATTTCAGTGGGCGCCCAGGTGCAGCTGGTGGTAAACGTCGAATCCCTGTTGGTCAGGGAAAGCCCGGAGCCCTGATATCTGTGGTGCTGTAGATGCGCTGGGAATGGCCGGTGAGGAGCAGCAAGAGCTTGACTGGCTGGCACTTTTGGTGTGGGAGCAATCGTCCGACGTTTGTGATTTTTCGGGGTTCTTTTCAGTGGGAGCCCAGGTGCAGCGGGTGGTAAACGTTGAAGACCTGTTGGTCAGGGAAAGCCCGGAGCCCCGATGTCTGTGGTGCTGTAGATGCGCCTCCAATGGCCGGTGAGGAGCAGCAAGAGCTTGACTGGCTGGCACTTTCGCTGTGGGAGCAATCGTCCGACGTTCGTGATTTTTCGGGGTTTTATTTCAGTGGGCACCCAGGTGCAGCTGGTGGTAAACGTCGAAGCCCTGTTGGTCAGGGAAAGGTCGGAGCCCCGATGTCTGTGGTGCTGTAGATGCGCTGGGAATGGCCGGTGAGGAGCAGCAAGAGCTTGACTGGCTGGCACTTTTGGTGTGGGAGCAATCGTCCGATGTTCGTGATTTTTCGGGGTTTTTTTTCAGTGGGAGCCGAAGTGCAGCTGGTGGTAAACGTCGAAGCCCTGTTGGTCAGGGAAAGCCCGGAGCCCCGATGTCTGTGGTGCTGTAGATGCACCTCTAATGGCTGGTGAGGAGCAGCCAGAGGTTGACAGGCTGGCACTTTCGGTGTGGGAGCAATCGTCGGACGTTTGTGATTTTTGGCGATTTTTATTCACTGGGCGCCCAGGTTCAGCTGGTGGTAAACGTCGAAGCCCTGTTCGTCAGGGAAAGCCCAGAGCCCCGATGTCTGTGGTGCTGTAGATGCGCTGCCAATGGCCGGTGAGGAGCAGCAAGAGCTTGTGTTGCTGGCACTTTCGGTGTGGGAGCAATCGTCCGACGTTCGTGATTTTTCGGGGTTTTGCTTTCAGTGGGCGCCCAGGTTCAGCTGGTGGTAAATGTCGAAGCCCTGTTCATCAGGGAAAGCCCGGAGCCCCGATGTCTGTGGTGCTGTAGATGCGCTGGGAATGGCTGGTGAGAAGCAGCATGAGCTTGAGTTGCTGGCACTTTCGGTGTGGGAGCAATCGTCTGATGTTCGTGATATTTCGTTTATTTTTTTCAGTGGGCGCCGAGGTGCAGCTGGTGGTAAATGTCGAAGCCCTGTTGGTCAGGGAAAGGTCGGAGCCCCGATGTCTGTGGTGCTGTAGATGCGCTGGGAATGGCTGGTGAGGAGCAGCTAGAGCTTGACAGGCTGGCACTTTCGGTGTTGGAGCAATCGTCCGTCGTTTTTGATTTTTCAGGGTTTTTTTTCAGTGGGGGCCCAGGTTCAGCTGGTGGTAAACTTCAGAGCCCTGTTGGTCAGGGAAAGCCCGGAGCCCCGATGTCTGTGGTGCTGTAGATGCGCGGCCAATGGCCCATGAGGAGCAGCAAGAGCTTGACTGGCTGGCACTTTGGGTGTGGGAGCAATCGTCGGACGTTCGTGATTTTTCGGGGTTTTATTTCAGTGGGCGCCCAGGTTCAGCTGGTGGTAAATGTCGAAGGCCTGTTGGTCAGGGAAAGCCCGGAGCCCCGATGTCTGTGGTGCTGTAGATGCGCTGCCAATGGCTGGTGAGGAGCAGCAAGAGCTTGAGTGGCTGGCACTTTCGGTGTGGGAGCAATCGTCCGACGTTTGTGATTTTTCGTTTATTTTTTTCAGTGGGCGCCCAGGTGCAGTGGGTGGTAAACGTCGAAGCCCTGTTGGTCAGGGAAAGCCCGGAGCCCCGATGTCTGTGGTGCTGTAGATGCGCTGGGAATGGCCGGAGTTCAGCAGCTAGAGCTTGACTGTCTGGCACTTTCGGTATGGAAGCAATCGTCCGACGTTTGTGATATTTGGGGATTTTTTTTCCGGTGGGCGCCCAGGTTCAGCTCGTAGTAAACGTCGAAGCCCTGTTGGTCAGGGAAAGCCCGGAGCCCCGATGTCTGTGGTGCTGTAGATGCGCTGGCAATGGCCGGTGAGGAGCAGCAAGAGCTTGAGTTGCTGGCACTTTCGGTGTGGGAGCAATCGTCCAATGTTCGTGATTTTTCTTTTATTTTTCTCAGTGGGCAACCAGGTTCAGCTTGTGGTAAACATCGAAGCCCTGTTGGTCAAAGAAAGCGCAGAACCCCGACGTCTGTGGTGCTGTAGATGCACTGCCAAAGTCCGGTGAGTAGCAGCAAGAGCTTGAGTTGCTGGCACTTTCGGTGTGGGAGGAATCGTCCAACGTTTGTTATTCTTCGGGGTTTTATTTCAGTGGGCACCCAGGTTCAGCGAGTGGTAAATGTCGAAGCCCTGTTGGTCAGGGAAAGCCCGGAGTCCCGATGTCTGTGGTGCTGTAGATGCGCTGCCAATGGCCGGGGAGGAGCAGCAAGAGCTTGACTGGCTGGCACTTTCGGTGTGGGAGTAATCGTCCAACGTTCGTGGTTTTTCGGGGGTTCTTTTCAGTGGGAGCCCAGGTTCAGCTGGTGGTAAACGTCGAAGCCGTGTTCGTCAGGGAAAGTCCAGAGCCCTGATGTCTGTGGTGCTGTAGATGCACTGCCAAAGTCCGGTGAGGAGCAGCAAGAGCTTGACTGGCTGGCATTTAAGGTGTGGCAGGAATCGTCCGACATTTGTGATTTTTCGGGGTTTTTTTTCAGTGGGCGCCCAGGTGCAGCTGGTGGTAAACGTCGAAGCCCTGTTGGTCAGGGAAAGCTCGGAGCCCCGATACCTGTGGTGCTGTAGATGCGCTGCCAATGGCCGGTGAGGAACAGCAAGAGTTTGTGTTGCTGGCACTTTCAGTGTGGGATCAATCGTCCGACGTTTTTGATTTTTCAGGGTTTTTTTTCAGTGGTCAACCAGGTGCAGCGGGTGGTAAATGTCGAAGCCCTGTTGGTCAGGGAAAGCCCGGAGCCCCGATGTCTGTGGTGCTGTAGATGCGCTGGGAATGGCCAGTGAGGAGCAGCAAGAGCTTGACTGGCTGGCACTTTCAGTGTGGGACCAATCGTCCGACGTTTGTTATTTTTCGTTTATTTTTTTAAGTGGGTGCCCATGTGCAGCTGGTGGTAAACGTCGAAGCCCTGTTGGTCAGGGAAAGCCCGGAGCCCCGGTGTCTGTGGTGCTGTAGATGCGCTGGGAATGGCCGGTGAGGAGCAGCAAGAGCTTGACTGGCTGGCACTTTTGGTGTGGGAGCAATCGTCCGATGTTCGTGATTTTTCGGGGTTTTTTTTCAGTGGGAGCCCAGGTGCAGCTGGTGCTAAACGTCGAATCCCTGTTGGTCAGGGAAAGCCCGGAGCCCCGATGTCTGTGGTGCTGTAGATGTGCCTCCAATGGCCGGTAAGGAGCAGCAAGAGCTTGACTGGCTGGCGCTTTCGGTGTGGGAGCAATCGTCGGACGTTTGTGATTTTTGGGGATTTTTATTCACTGGGCGCCCAGGTTCAGCTGGTGGTAAACGTCGAAGCCCTGTTCGTCAGGGAAAGCGCAGAGCCCCGATGTCTGTGGTGCTGTAGATGCGCTGCCAATGGCCGGTGAGGAGCAGCAAGAGCTTGACTGGCTGGCACTTTCGCTGTGGGAATAATCGTCCGACGTTCGTGATTTTTCGGGGTTTTACTTTCAGTGGGCGCCCAGGTTCAGCTGGTGGTAAACGTTGAAGCCCTGTTGGTCAGGGAAAGCCCGGAGCCCCGATGTCTGTGGTGCTGTAGATTCGCTGCCAATGGCTGGTGAGGAGCAGCAAGAGCTTGACTGGCTGGCACTTTGGGTGTGGGAGCAATCGTCCGATGTTCGTGATTTTTCGGGGTTTTATTTCAGTGGGAGCCCAGGTGCAGCTGGTGGTAAACGTCGAAGCCCTGTTGGTCAGGGAAAGCCCGGAGCCCCGATGTCTGTGGTGCTGTAGATGCGCTGCCAATGGCCGGTGAGGAGCAGCAAGAGCTTGACAGGCTGGCATTTAAGGTGTGGCAGGAATCGTCCGACGTTTGTGATTTTTGGGGTTTTTTTTTCAGGGGGCACCCAGGTGCAGCTGGTGGTAAACGTCGAAGCCCGGTTCGTCAGGGAAAGCGCAGAACCCCAATGTCTGTTGTGCTGTAGATGCGCTGCCAAAGTCCGGTGAGTAGCAGCAAGAGCTTGAGTTGCTGGCACTTTCGGTGTGGGAGCAATCGTCCGATGTTCATGATTTTTCGGGTTTTTTTTCAGTGGGAGCCCAGGTGCAGCTGGTGGTAAATGTCGAAGCCCTGTTGGTCAGGGAAAGCCCGGAGCCCCGATGTCTGTGGTGCTGTAGATGTGCCTCCAATGGCCGGTAAGGAGCAGCAAGAGCTTGACTGGCTGGCACTTTCGGTGTGGGAGCAATCGTCGGACGTTTGTGATTTTTGGGGATTTTTATTCACTGGGCGCCCAGGTTCAGCTGGTGGTAAACGTCGAAGCCCTGTTCGTCAGGGAAAGCCCAGAGCCCCGATGTCTGTGGTGCTGTAGATGCGCTGCCAATGGCCGGTTAGGAGCAGCAAGAGCTTGTGTTGCTGGCACTTTCGGTGTGGGAGCAATCGTCCGACGTTTGTGATTTTTCGGGGTTCTTTTCAGTTGGAGCCCAGGTGCAGCTGGTGGTAAACGTCGAAGCCCTGTTCATCAGGGAAAGCCCGGAGCCCCGATGTCTGTGGTGCTGTAGATGGGCTGGAAATGGCCGGTAAGGAGCAGCAAGAGCTTAACTGGCTGGCACTTTCGGTGTGGGAGCAATCGTCCGACGTTCGTGATTCTTCGGGGTTTTACTTTCAGTGGGCGCCCAGGTGCAGCTGGTGGTAAATGTCGAAGCCCTGTTGGTCAGGGAAAGCCCGGAGCCCCGATGTCTGTGGTGCTGTAGATACGCTGCCAAAGTCCGGTGAGTAGCAGCAAGAGCTTGAGTTGCTGGCACTTTCGGTGTGAGATCAATCATCCGACGTTTTTGATTTTTCAGGGTTTTTTTTCAGTGGGCAATCAGGTGCAGCTGGTGGTAAACGTCGAAGCCCTGTTGGTCAGGGAAAGCCCGGAGCCCCGATGTCAGTGGTGCTGTAGATGGGCTGGGAATGGCCGGGGAGGAGCAGCAAGAGCTTGACTGGCTGGCACTTTTGCTATGGGAACAATCGTCCGATGTTCGTGATTTTTCTTTTATTTTTCTCAGCGGGTGCCCAGGTTCAGCTGGTGGTAAACGTCGAAGCCCTGTTGGTCAAAGAAAGCGCAGAACCCCGATGTCTGTGGTGCTGTAGATGCACTGCCAAAGTCCGGTGAGTAGCAGCAAGAGCTTGAGTTGCTGGCACTTTCGGTGTGGGAGGAATCGTCCGACGTTCGTGATTTTTCGGGATTTTTTTTCAGTGGGCGCCCAGGTGCAGCTGGTGGTAAACTTCGAAGCCCTGTTGGTCAGGGAAAGCCCGGAGCCCCGATGTCTGTGGTGCTGTAGATGCGCTGGGAATGGCCGGTGAGGAGCAGCAAGAGCTTGAGTTGCTGGCACTTTCGGTGTGGGAGGAATCGTCCTACGTTCGTGATTTTTCGGGGTTTTATTTCAGTGGGCGCCCAGGTGCAGCTGGTGGTAAACGTCGAAGCCCTGTTGGTCAGGGAAAGCCCGGAGCCCCGATGTCTGTGGTGCTGTAGATGCGCTGGGAATGGGAGGTGAGTCGCAGCAAGAGCTTGACTGGCTGGCACTTTCGGTGTGGGAGGAATCGTCCGACGTTCGTGATTTTTCGGGGTTTTATTTCAGTGGGCGCCCAGGTGCAGCTGGTGGTAAATGTCGAAGCCCTGTTGGTCAGGGAATGCCCGGAGCCCCGATGTCTGTGGTGCTGTAGATGCGCCTCCAATGGCTGGTGAGGAGCAGCAAGAGCTTGACTGGCTGGCACTTTTGTTGTGGGAGCAATCGTCCGACGTTCATGATTTTTCGGGGTTTTATTTCAGTGGGCGCCCAGCTGCAGCGGGTGGTAAACGTCGAAGCCCTGTTGGTCAGGGAAAGCCCGGAGCCCCGATGTCTGTGGTGCTGTAGATGCGCTGGGAATTGCTGGTGAGAAGCAGCATGAGCTTGACTGGCTGGCACTTTCGGTGTGGGAGCAATCGTCCGATGTTCGTGATTTTTCGGGGTTCTTTTCAGTTGGCGCCCAGGCTCAGCTGGTGGTAAACGTCGAAGCCCTGTTGGTCCGGGAAAGCCCAGAGCCCCGATGTCTGTGGTGCTGTAGATGCGCTGCCAATGGCCGGTGAGGAACAGCAAGAGCTTGACAGGCTGGCACTTTCGGTGTGGGATCAATCGTCCGACGTTTTTGATTTTTCAGGGTTTTTTTTTCAGTGGGCAACCAGGTGCAGCTGGTGGTAAACGTCGAAGCCCGGTTCGTCAGGGAAAGCGCAGAACCCCAATGTCTGTTGTGCTGTAGATGCGCTGCCAAAGTCCGGTGAGTAGCAGCAAGAGCTTGAGTTGCTGGCACTTTCGGTGTGGGAGCAATCGTCCGATGTTCATGATTTTTCGGGTTTTTTTTCAGTGGGAGCCCAGGTGCAGCTGGTGGTAAATGTCGAAGCCCTGTTGGTCAGGGAAAGCCCGGAGCCCCGATGTCTGTGGTGCTGTAGATGTGCCTCCAATGGCCGGTAAGGAGCAGCAAGAGCTTGACTGGCTGGCACTTTCGGTGTGGGAGCAATCGTCGGACGTTTGTGATTTTTGGGGATTTTTATTCACTGGGCGCCCAGGTTCAGCTGGTGGTAAACGTCGAAGCCCTGTTCGTCAGGGAAAGCCCAGAGCCCCGATGTCTGTGGTGCTGTAGATGCGCTGCCATGGCCGGTTAGGAGCAGCAAGAGCTTGTGTTGCTGGCACTTTCGGTGTGGGAGCAATCGTCCGACGTTTGTGATTTTTCGGGGTTCTTTTCAGTTGGAGCCCAGGTGCAGCTGGTGGTAAACGTCGAAGCCCTGTTCATCAGGGAAAGCCCGGAGCCCCGATGTCTGTGGTGCTGTAGATGGGCTGGAAATGGCCGGTAAGGAGCAGCAAGAGCTTAACTGGCTGGCACTTTCGGTGTGGGAGCAATCGTCCGACGTTCGTGATTCTTCGGGGTTTTACTTTCAGTGGGCGCCCAGGTGCAGCTGGTGGTAAATGTCGAAGCCCTGTTGGTCAGGGAAAGCCCGGAGCCCCGATGTCTGTGGTGCTGTAGATACGCTGCCAAAGTCCGGTGAGTAGCAGCAAGAGCTTGAGTTGCTGGCACTTTCGGTGTGAGATCAATCATCCGACGTTTTTGATTTTTCAGGGTTTTTTTTCAGTGGGCAATCAGGTGCAGCTGGTGGTAAACGTCGAAGCCCTGTTGGTCAGGGAAAGCCCGGAGCCCCGATGTCTGTGGTGCTGTAGATGGGCTGGGAATGGCCGGGGAGGAGCAGCAAGAGCTTGACTGGCTGGCACTTTTGCTATGGGAACAATCGTCCGATGTTCGTGATTTTTCTTTTATTTTTCTCAGCGGGTGCCCAGGTTCAGCTGGTGGTAAACGTCGAAGCCCTGTTGGTCAAAGAAAGCGCAGAACCCCGATGTCTGTGGTGCTGTAGATGCACTGCCAAAGTCCGGTGAGTAGCAGCAAGAGCTTGAGTTGCTGGCACTTTCGGTGTGGGAGGAATCGTCCGACGTTCGTGATTTTTCGGGATTTTTTTTCAGTGGGCGCCCAGGTGCAGCTGGTGGTAAACGTCGAAGCCCTGTTGGTCAGGGAAAGCCCGGAGCCCCGATGTCTGTGGTGCTGTAGATGCGCTGGGAATGGCCGGTGAGGAGCAGCAAGAGCTTGAGTTGCTGGCACTTTCGGTGTGGGAGGAATCGTCCTACGTTCGTGATTTTTCGGGGTTTTATTTCAGTGGGCGCCCAGGTGCAGCTGGTGGTAAACGTCGAAGCCCTGTTGGTCAGGGAAAGCCCGGAGCCCCGATGTCTGTGGTGCTGTAGATGCGCTGGGAATGGGAGGTGAGTCGCAGCAAGAGCTTGACTGGCTGGCACTTTCGGTGTGGGAGGAATCGTCCGACGTTCGTGATTTTTCGGGGTTTTATTTCAGTGGGCGCCCAGGTGCAGCTGGTGGTAAATGTCGAAGCCCTGTTGGTCAGGGAATGCCCGGAGCCCCGATGTCTGTGGTGCTGTAGATGCGCCTCCAATGGCTGGTGAGGAGCAGCAAGAGCTTGACTGGCTGGCACTTTTGTTGTGGGAGCAATCGTCCGACGTTCATGATTTTTCGGGGTTTTATTTCAGTGGGCGCCCAGCTGCAGCGGGTGGTAAACGTCGAAGCCCTGTTGGTCAGGGAAAGCCCGGAGCCCCGATGTCTGTGGTGCTGTAGATGCGCTGGGAATTGCTGGTGAGAAGCAGCATGAGCTTGACTGGCTGGCACTTTCGGTGTGGGAGCAATCGTCCGATGTTCGTGATTTTTCGGGGTTCTTTTCAGTTGGCGCCCAGGCTCAGCTGGTGGTAAACGTCGAAGCCCTGTTGGTCCGGGAAAGCCCAGAGCCCCGATGTCTGTGGTGCTGTAGATGCGCTGCCAATGGCCGGTGAGGAACAGCAAGAGCTTGACAGGCTGGCACTTTCGGTGTGGGATCAATCGTCCGACGTTTTTGATTTTTCAGGGTTTTTTTTTCAGTGGGCAACCAGGTGCAGCTGGTGGTAAACGTCGAAGCCCTGTTGGTCAGGGAAAGCCCGGAGCCGCGATGTCTGTGGTGCTGTAGATGCGCTGGGAATGGCTGCTGAGGAGCAGCAAGAGCTTGACTGGCTGGCACTTTTGCTGTGGGAGCAATCGTCCGACGTTCGTGATTTTTCTTTTATTTTTTTCAGCGGGCGCCCAGGTGCAGCTGGTGGTAAACGTCGAAGCCCTGTTTGTCAGGGAAAGCCCGGAGCCCCGATGTCTGTGGTGCTGTAGATGCGCTGGGAATGGCCGGGGAGGAGCAGCAAGAGCTTGACTGGCTGGCACTTTCGGTGTGGGAGCAATCGTCCGACGTTCGTGATTTTTCGGGGTTCTTTTCAGTGGGGGCCCAGGTGCAGCTGGTGGTAAATGTCGAAGCCCTGTTGGTCAGGGAAAGCCCGGATCCCCGATGTCTGTCGTGCTGTAGATGCGCTGGGAATGGCTGGTGAGAAGCAGCATGAGCTTGACTGGCTGGCACTTTTGGTGTGGGAGCAATCGTCCGACGTTCGTGATTCTTCGGGGTTTTTTTTCAGTGGGTAACCAGGTGCAGCTGGTGGTAAATGTCGAAGCCCTGTTGGTCAGGGAAAGCTCGGAGCCCCGATGTCTGTGGTGCTGTACATGCGCTGCCAATGGCCGGGGAGGAGCAGCAAAAGCTTGACTGGCTGGCACTTTCGGTGTGGGAGCAATCGTCCGACGTTCGTGATATTTGGGGATTTTTTTTCCAGTGGGCGCCCAGGTTCAGCTGGTAGTAAACTTCTAAGCCCTGTTCGTCAGGGAAAGCCCAGAGCCCCGATGTCTGTGGTGCTGTAGATGCACTGGGAATGGCTGGTGAGGAGCAGCTAGAGCTTGACAGGCTGGCACTTTCGGTGTGGGAGCAATCGTCCGACGTTTGTGATTTTTTGTGTTTTTTTTCAGTGGGAGCCCAGGTGCAGCTGGTGGTAAACGTCGAAGCCCTGTTGGTCAGGGAAAGCCCGGAGCCCCGATGTCTGTGGTGCTGTAGATGCACTGCCAAAGTCCGGTGAGTAGCAGCAAGAGCTTGAGTTGCTGGCACTTTCGGTGTGGGAGCAATCGTCCGACGTTTGTGATTTTTCGGGGTTCTTTTCAGTGGGAGCCCAGGTGCAGCTGTTGGTAAACGTCAAAGCCCTGTTGGTCAGGGAAAGCCCGGAGCCCCGATGTCTGTGGTGCTGTACATGCGCTGCCAATGGCCGGTGAGGAGCAGCAAGAGCTTGACTGGCTGGCACTTTCGCTGTGGGAGCAATCGTCCGATGTTCGTGATTTTTCGTTTATTTTTTTCAGTGGGCGCCCAGGTTCAGCTGGTGGTAAACGTCGAAGCCCTGTTCGTCAGGGAAAGCCCAGAGCCCTGATGTCTGTGGTGCTGTAGATGCGCTGCCAATGGCCGGTGAGGAGCAGCAAGAGCTTGACTGGCTGGCACTTTTGGTGTGGGAGCAATCGTCCGATGTTCATGATTTTTCGTTTATTTTTTTCAGTGGGCGCCCAGGTGCAGCTGGTGGTAAATGTCGAAGCCCTGTTGGTCAGGGAAAGCCCGGAGCCGTGATGTCTGTGGTGCTGTAGATGCACTGCCAAAGTCCGGTGAGTAGCAGCAAGAGCTTGAGTTGCTGGCACTTTCTGTGTGGGAGGAATCGTCCGACGTTCGTGATTTTTCGGGGTTTTACTTTCAGTGGGCGCCCAGGTTCAGCTGGTGGTAAAGGTCGAAGCCCTGTTCGTCAGGGAAAGCCCGGAGCCCCGATGTCTGTGGTGCTGTAGATGCGCTGGGAATGGGCGGTGAGGAGCAGCAAGAGCTTGAGTTGCTGGCACTTGAGTTGCTGGCATTAAAAGTGGGTCCCCAGCGATAAGAAATAGAGTTCCTAGTGGACTCTGGAGCAGAAAGATCTACTGTTCAAAAATTGCCCCGGGGGTGTGGGACATCCTCGGAGAAAGTAGAAGTTATTGGAGGAAAAGGAGAGCCTTTTGGGGTTCCCGTAATAAAAAATGTGGTTTTGGAAAGTGATTCTAAATTTGGGGTGGGGTCCTTGCTGTTAGTGCCTGAGGCGGACTATAACTTATTGGGCAGAGATTTAATGATAGAATTAGGGATTGGCTTAGAAGTCATAAAAAATGAACTAAGAATTAAGTTGTGTCCTTTACGGACAGTTGATGAGGGGAAAATAAACCCTGAGGTATGGTACACTCCGGAGACCATTGGAAAATTGGATATTGAACCTTTTTCAGTGACAATAAGAAACCCAGAAATACCAGTGAGAATAAAACAATACCCCCTACCGATGGAGGGGAGACAGGGATTGAAACCTGAGATTCAAAGGTTAATTGAAAAAGGAATATTAGAACCTTGCATGTCCCCTTTTAACACCCCCATCTTACCTGTAAAGAAACCTGATGGGACATACAGATTAGTGCATGATTTACGAGAAATTAACAAATGAACGGTTACCAGATTCCCTGTAGTGGCAAACCCTCATACACTTTTAAGCCAGCTGGGCCCCAATGATCAGTGGTATAGTGTAATTGATTTAAAGGATGCCTTCTGGGCATGCCCCTTAAAGAAAGATTGCAGGGATTATTTTGCTTTTGAATGGGAAGACCCGGACACTTACAGAAAACAACAATTACGGTGGACCGTTTTACCTCAAGGGTTCACCGAGTCTCCAAATTTGTTTGGACAGGCATTAGAACAAATATTGAGGGGGTACGAATTAGGTGGGGGGGTGACCCTTGTCCAGTATGTGGACGATTTACTGTTGGCCGGCAGCGATGAGGAGGCAGTTAGGGAGGAGAGTATTAGGTTGTTAAATTTTTTAAGTTTACAGGGATTAAAGGTGTCGAAATCAAAACTGCAATTTGTCGAAAAGGAAGTGAAATATTTAGGGCACAGATTGAGTAAAGGAACTAAGAAGTTAGACCCAGAAAGAGTTCAGGGCATATTATCATTGCCGGCTCCAAAAACTAAGAGACAGATCAGACAATTGCTGGGCCTTTTGGGATATTGTAGACAATGGATTGAAGGCTATAGTAGGAAAGTAAAATTTTTATATGCTAAGATATCTAAGGATGGCCTATTAAAATGGTCTAAGGATGATGATGAACAATTGGAAGTTTTAAAAATGGATTTGGTAAACACTCCTGTTTTGAGTTTACCGGATGTCAAGAAACCATTTTATTTATTTATTAATGTTGATGAAGGAACAGCATATGGGGTGTTAGTGCAAGAATGGGCAGGGAAGAAAAAGCCTGTAGGATACCTTTCTAAATTGTTAGACCCTGTAAGCAGAGGATGGCCTATCTGCCTACAAGCTATAGTGGCTGCGGCTCTGCTAGTGGAAGAGGCTCACAAAGTTACCTTTGGGGGAGAACTGAAAGTATTATCACCCCACAATATTAGAGGAATTTTACAACAGAAAGCTGAAAAGTGGATTACTGATGCCAGGCTCCTGAAGTACGAGGGTATCCTGATATCTTCACCTAAACTAGAACTTGAAGTTACTGGTTTACAGAATCCAGCACAATTTCTGTACGGGGAACCGTCAGAGGAGATAACTCATGATTGCCTGCACACTATTGAAGAACAAGCCAAAATTAGACCAGATTTGGAGGAAGAAGAGCTAGAGGATGGGGAAAAACTTTTTGTAGATGGATCTTCCCGGGTAATAGAGGGGAAAAGAAAATCAGGATATGCGATAATTAATGGAAAAACATTTAAGGTAATAGAATCAGGGCCCCTGAGTCCCAGTTGGTCGGCTCAAGCATGCGAGTTATACGCAGTTTTAAGAGCTTTACAATTATTAGAAGGAAAAATCGGCACCATCTATACGGATTCCAAATATGCCTTTGGAATAGTGCATACATTTGGGAAAATTTGGGAAGAAAGAGGCTTAATAAATTCCCAGGGAAAGGGATTGGTTCATCAGGAGTTAATAATTGAAATTTTGCAGGCTTTACGGAGGCCGGTAGGAATAGCAGTGGTCCATTTAAAAGGGCATCAGCGGGGATTAACTCCACTGACAAGGGGAAACAATCTAGCAGATCAAGAAGCAAAACGAGCGGCTTTAATGATCTTCAAGGAAAAGAAAGATAGAAAGTTTCCTTGCAAGGATTGTTGGAAGAGCACACTTCATTGTAGCTGTGCGAATCCTAATTATCAGTTTTGTTGTGCGCATGGGGAAGAGTACCACCTGTACAGCTTCACTGTGCAGGAGAAAGACAAGTTAGTCCGAATGGGGGCAAGGGAAGTCAAATCTGGAGAATGGGAACTTCCTGATGGACGAGAGGTCATTTCAAAAACTATGGCTATAAGAATCATGCGCAAGTACCATGAAAACACCCACTGGGGGGTTCAAGCACTAGTAGATCAATTTGCCATAAAATATGCTTGCATTGGGGTATATAATATAGCAAAAAGAATAATTGGAGATTGCCTAATTTGCCAAAAAGTGAACAAGCACCAATTAAGAGAAAGACCATTAGGGGGAAGAGATTTGGCTCACCGACCCTTCGCCAAAATTCAGATAGACTTCACCGAACTACCGAAAGTAGGCAGGTATAGATATTTGTTGGTAATAATAGATCATTTAACACACTTTGTAGAAGCATTTCCAACAGTCAGGGCCACTGCCCAAACGGTGACAAAACTATTGCTTGAAAATGTGATACCTAGGTATGGCTCTATTGAAACTATTGACTCTGATAGGGGACCACATTTTGCTTCAAAAATCATAAAAGAAGTTTTTACTGCTTTGGGGACCAAGTGGGAATATCATACACCCTGGCACCCACAGAGTTCGGGAAAAATAGAGCGGGTAAACGGTGAGATAAAGAAACAACTGACCAAATTAATGATGGAGACCAAATTATCTTGGGTAAAATGCCTTCCCTTAGCCTTATTAAATATTAGAATCCAACCTCACACGGATGTGGGAATCTCCCCTTTCGAAATGTTATATGGAATGCCTTATGATTTGGAGGTTCCCCGAGATCATCCCCAGGCTGAAAATTTACAACTGAAACAGTACATAATCCAACTCATGTCTATGAGGAAACAATTGCGAGATAAAGGCTTAGCAGTACAAAGGCCTCCGTTGGACATTGCAATACACAATATACAACCTGGAGATAACGTTTTAATTAGGCCATGGAAGGAGTCCTCACTAACTCCCCGCTGGGAAGGGCCTTATCTTGTTTTACTCACTACAGAAACCGCCATCCGGACTGCTGAACGGGGGTGGACCCATGCCAGCCGGGTAAAAGGACCCATCTCCGAGGAGCAGTGGGAGAGCTCTGGAGACCCGAATACCTTGAAATTAAAACTGCGAAGAAAAAGACAGACTAATAAATTGAACTGAGCAATGAACATGTATCGGTAAGGCGGAGACGCTTCGCTTGTTAACCTTTTTTTTACAGAAGAACCACACTTGGAGACCTGGAAAATACATGGATACGTAAGGACTATATTGAAATCAGAATTGTGGTTGTAATTGTAATTATCATTATATATATGAGCCTTTAAGAAAAGTGATGTGTCACATAGTTCATATTAATTGTAGCAATAAGTTTGGTAGTAGCAGGGAAGGAACTTACATATCTTTGGAAGTGCCGAAAACAGGAGTAGCCTCGTTTAAACAATTTAAAAATAAAATACCAAAGTGCTACTCCCAGGAGAATCGGGAGCCGAACAGAAAATAAATAAGTGAGGGCCGATTCACTGTCACATTTCTCCTGAAGATTGTCCTTGCCACCAAGAAGATGACATTCCTCGTAGCTCGAAGCAACCGAGTTGACGAGCGAGGTGGAGGGACAAGGTGCTGTGGAGAACTGACCCCTGTCACTGCAGATGATTTAAAGGCCCTCCAAGTGAAAAGGCCCCGAGGTTCCAAATGGGAAAAAGGCACTAGTCAAATTGGCTTAAAACAAAATTGGAGGCTTCACCCTTTTCGGTACGTCCTGACTATTCTGTTTTTAATGTTACCACAAACATGGGGGAAACGGAGCCACCAAGCTCATCAGCCATTCGAATGGACACTGCATCAAGTGGGCATTGATGATGATAAAGTCATACAAACTATAATAACTCCAGGGGCCCCTGCCTTTAAGACCACTCTGTGTCAGTTAGCGCCAGTAGATGGAGCGTGTAAAAATGAAGGTACACCATTTTATCTATGCCCGAGCTCTAACCCTGGGAAATCGTATTGTAACCAACCAGGACAACATTTTTGCGCATACTGGGGTTGTGAAACAATTGCTAACCGGTGGATTCCAGAGCCTGGAAAAGATCCCTTCTTGAAGGTATCTTGGGCCCCTTATGGATGTAAGCCGCAAGTGGTACGTACACTGGATAGAAGTGGGTCTGTCAGTATCGCAAAGTGGAGTTGCAACTACTGGCACTTGAATGTGACCCGACCTCAGGACCCTAGCTGGCTAGTAGGAAGAACTTGGGGAGTTCGTTATAATAAGGAACTAGGGCAAGATAGAGGTGGGCTAATACACATTAAAAAGAAACCAGCCTCGAATGATCCACTGCCAGTAGGCCCCAAGCAGGTCCTGACTGATGATTTGGCTAAGAAAACAGACCCCGACCAGACATTGACTGATAGTTTGGTCAAGGAAACAGAGGGTGATGTAACGAAAGTTATTGTAATGAATAGTACCCAAGCCATCCAAACCCCTGACGAAAACTCTGGGGATAACCCTCTTTGGAAACTGATGCAAGCCAGTTACCTGGTATTAAACCACACAAACCCAAATTAAATCACACAAACCACACAAACACAAACATTGCTGGGTGTGTTGCGATACTAGACCTCCCTTCTATGAGGCAATAGGCATCCACTCAAAGGCGAAAAGGGTAAATGGTTCAAACCCAACACAATGTTTATGGGATTCTGAAGGTCGAAAACCAGGCCTGACGATGCAACATGTATCGGGACAAGGGAGATGTATTGGGAATGTACCCCCAGAGAAAAATAAATTATGCAAGATAAGAGCTTCCCTGAAAGGGAAGCCCCCTGCTGATTGGCTAATACCAGCCCGTAACACCAAATGGATCTGCTCCAAAACTGGAATCACTCCCTGTTTATCTCTTAAATTGTTCAACGAATATGAGGAATATTGCATCCAAGTGATGATAATCCCCCGGATCATATACCACCCTGAGGAATTTGTGCATAATAACCAGAATACCCAGAGTCACCACTTACAGAAACGAGAACCATTTACCTTTACGGCTTTGACAATAGCCACTTTGATAGCTGTAGGAGCAACAGGCGCGGGCACAGGAATAACGTCATTGGTCCAACAAAATCAGAAATTTCAATCACTTAGAATAGCAGTAGACGAAGACTTGGTAAGAATTGAACAATCAATAACTGCCTTGGAAAAATCTGTTAGATCATTATCAGAGGTGGTGCTACAAAACCGAAGGGGGTTAGATTTAATGTTTCTACAACAAGGTGGGCTATGTGCTGCCTTGGGAGAACAATGTTGTGTATATGCTGATCACACAGGGATTGTAAGGGATACTATGACAAAACTTCGGGAAGGCCTAGAAAAACGAAAACGAGAACAAGAAACGCAACAAAGCTGGTATGAGTCCTGGTTTAACCACTCTCCTTGGCTTACCGCATTACTATCTACCATTGCAGGACCCTTGATTATATTAATACTGGTATTAACTTTTGGACCCTGTATATTCAATAGAGTAGTTACAATTGTAAAAAACAGATTGGAAGCAGCTCATTTGATGCTTATGAGAGCCAAGCATGAACCTCTGGGAGGAATACCGGAGGTGGAGGAGACCCTCATTTTGAGCCAGCAGGTGCTTAAGCGATTTGATGAACAAAATAGTGAAAAGAAAAAGGGGGGATTGTAATAAACTGTGAGCTGTTTGTTCATCAAACCTTGTCAGAACAATGGAGAGTTATATGAAATACACAAAGTCGGCCACAAGAAAGTTACATTAAATACACAAGGTCAGCCACAGGCACCTGGCTATGTAAAAACGGCATGCAGGACTGCGAAAGGAGGGAGCGGGGGGGGCTCATAAAGATGAAGGGTATAAAACCAGTAACTTTCTAACCATATAGTTTGAAGAAGCAATTAGTGGGAGGGGGAAGTCTGGTTTGGAGCAAGAAACAGTCTCACATTATCTCGAGGGAGGGAGGGAGTGATTAAAAGGAGCAAGGATTCGAGAACAGGATGGCACCCATCACATAAATCTCCTTGTTCAAGAAGGACACGAATCGGCTCAGACTGATAAGGACACTGCCAACTTGTGGGAACAGCACATTCCAGGCAAAGGTGAAAAGTACACCGTGAAGAAGACCTACGGCCTTCCTCCCAAAAGACCCCCGAAGACCCTCGCCCACAATTCCTGGGAGAATTTGCGCAAGCGCGAAGGACTGATAAGCTAATTAGCATACGAAGCGAGAGTAGGTGGGTTTAGGTAATGAATATGTATAAGCATCAACGGAATATTTATTGTTTTTACTGTATAAGAATGGGGCGGTTTGCTATCTCGGCGCGCGCCGTTGGCGGAGCAGGAGACTCCCCGGCCGCCCAGCGCTGTTTTGCTTACTGGTCGCTTGCTTTAATAAACCAAATTTTTAATTGGCCAATCTCTGTCAGTTAATTGGACAAAGAGGGCAGATAAACTATAACAGCAGGACGCCATTTTATGGGGGCAGGATGCCATTTTGGGGGGGTAGAAGGCCCAGTTGTGGGGCAGGGGGCCACTTTCGGGGGCAAGAGAGCATTTTGGGGGGCAGGACGCCATTTTGGGGGGTAGAAGGCCCAGTTATGGGGCAGGAGACCACTTTCGGGGGCGAGAGCGCATTTTGTGGGGCAAGGAGGCCATTTTGGGGGTCGCCCCACCCACGGCGAGGGAGGACCCGAGACACCCAATCGCGGCGAGGGACGACCCGAGACACCCAATGGCGGCGAGGGAAGACCTCCGGTGTCCAATGGCGGCAAGGTGAGACCCGAGTGAGCTCCGCCCCCCACCCCCCCAGCTTATGGGCGGGGCCACGTTGGGTTGGCCAACCTGGTTGAGCTCTCAAGACCCGCGATGGCCCCGCCCACGGCGGCCATCTTGGGACAGAACGCTGGGCAGAGATGAGAGGCGGGAAGGGGCCCAGGGGAGTTTTTACTCGTGGCCCATGCCGCGCTGGCAAAGCAGCGCCGTCCCCTCCTCTTCCTCGGAGGAAGGGGGTGGGCGGGGCTTCCTCCCGGCACGGGGCCGTCCGCGGGGGCTCAGCCCTCGTCGCTGCCGGAGACGCTGGCCATGGCGTAGGCGCCGGCGTCGTCCTTGTCGTGCAGCCCCTTCCAGTGAACGCCGCCTGGCCGGGGGAGGGGGGCGGGGCCTAGGCGGGGGGTGCAGCCGCGATGGCCCCGCCCCCTCAGTGAAAAACCGGGTGGCCCTGCCCCCTTCCCGGTTTTATATCGCTCGATGTTAAGCTTGGGAAGAGGGAGGGGTGGAGGGAGGTTATCTTGTTCTCTGTCTCATTATCTTGCTGTTTGTAGTAATAAATGAATAGTTTTCCCCAAGTCGAGTCTGTTTTGCCCGTGACGGTAAATTTAAGGATTTCTCCCTGTCCTTATCTCAAACCTCGAGCCGTTTTTCCTTACATTATCTCCCCCTGTTCTCTCGGAGGGTGGGAGGAGTGAGAGAGAGACTGCGTAGTCTGGTCCTGATCGGGGCTGAACTACGACAGTGTTACTTTCTTAAACATTCTCCAAACCCATAGGTACAGCACAATAGTTAATATTAATAAAACCCCTAAGCTAATCAATAAGATCACAACGGGGCGCACCATAGTATTAAGGATCCCTGTTGCCTCTGTCCCAGCCCCACTCATGCCCTGAGTACATTTCCATTTTGTGCATAACCACAGTGGCCAAGTTTAAGCCCGACCGTTTAAAAGGTGGTCCCATGCTTCCTGTAAACCCAAGGGAGGCGTGAGACCACGGCCATTTGGTGTCCTTTTGATTACAAGTTGGTGGTAAGATGCAGGAAAATATTGTAAGCCCAATCACAATTCCAATTAAACAATTGGTCATTTTAGGATTTAGTTGGTCTAGTGGATTAGTACAGCTACTTCTGTAGATAATGTACTGCCTTTGGTGACCTGCTAAAATGGGTTTTATATTTCCTATAATAAAATGACAAATAAGATATAAACTGCACCGATGACAGATTTGGGCGAGATTAGTTACTGGCCGGTCCCGGTTTCTTTGTCCGGTATCGTTTGCTGTGGTGTCCCTCCGGTTCACTACTGCACTGTTCCCGCCCTTATCCGTTCGAACGAGTTTAAGTCTCAAGTCTTCGTTGTTGTCTGGAGTTACTTTCCACAAGGTTGCAGAGGCTCTCTTGATCCGAGTATGGTGTATCCAGGAGTTCTGTCCCTTTACCTTAATTGCCGTGTAGGTGGAGAGGAGGACTTGAAAAGGTCCGGCCCACTGTGGTTCCAGAGTTTTTTCTGTAAGAGACTTAACATATACATAGTCCCCTGGTTGTATATCGTGAACAGGCCCATCCAGACCCCTACGACGTGTTCCCATTGCATGTTTTTCAATTCTTTTTAATTGTTTGTTTAGTGCCACCATATAGGAGGTCATTATTTCTTCACCAATTTGTGAAGACGTTCCCTTTTGTACCCCATAGGGTCGTCCATATAGAATTTCGAATGGACTAAGCCCTTCTCTTGCTCTTGGTCTGGTTCGTATTCGTATAAGAGCTAATGGTAAAGTTAGATTAGTTTCCTGACCCAACTTGACAATCTGTTGTTTGATTAGGTGATTCATTTTCTCCACCTGGCCACTTGATTGTGGTCGGTAAGAGATATGTAATTGCCACTCTATCCCTAGATGGTGGCTAATTGCTTGTACTATTCTGGACACAAAATGTGGTCCTCTATCCGATGACATTACTGCTGCGACTCCAAACCTAGGTACTATTTCCTGGAGCAGTATTTTGGTTACTTCCCAGGCTTTAGCAGTTCCGCACGGGAAAGCTTCTGGCCAGCCTGAAAAGGTATCCGTAAGTACTAATAAGTATCGATACCCCCTTTTCTAGGGAGTTCTGAGAAATCAATCTGCCAACGTTGTCCCGGACCATTCCCCTTTCCGATTTTTTCAAGTTTCGGCCCTTTTACAACTTTAGGATTAGTCTGGAGACAAAGATCACATTGTTGAGTTACTTGTCTAACGGTAGTGTCTAAGTTTCACGCTATTATGTTCCTGATGAGATCTTTATATAGGGCTTCTGCCCCCCCCTCCCCCCAGTGTCTTTTTCTATGTTCTTCTCGGACTACTGACCATATCATGTAGGAGGGAATTACTACCCTCCCGTGTGAGGGGTAGTAATTGGCCCACCCTTCCTCATTATATGACCCCTTTAGATCATTAATAAGTTTGCCGACTTCCTTTGTGTATTCTGGTTTACCTTCTAGAAATACCTGTCCATCAGGTATTAGCGCACCCTCTACCTTGATTGTTTCTCTAGCTGCTTGTTTTGCTTCCCTATCTGCCAGCTCATTTCCTCTTTCCAATTCTGTGCTCACTTTCTGGTGTGCTTTAATATGCATAATTGCCACCTTTTTGGGAAGCTGGACTGCATTCAGGATTTTCAAAATCCCTTCTGCGTGTTTGATGGTTTTTCCATGAGAATTTAACAGTCCTCTTGCCTTCCATATTGCTCCATGGGCATGTACCACCCCAAAGGCATATTTAGGGTCAGTCCAAATGTTTACAGTCCTTCCCTGGGCTCTCTCCAGGGCTCAGGTAAGGGCTATGATCTCGGCCTTTTGGGCTGAGACGTCGGCTGATAGTGGCCTGGACTCTATCACCTTTTCAAAAGTGGTAACAGCATATCCGGAATGTCGCCTTCCATTTAACATATAGCTGCTTCCATCGGTGAACCAATGTTCGGCTCCATCGACAGGGACATCTTTAAGATCCGTTCGACTAGAATACATGGTTTCAATTGTTTCCAAGCAGTCATGACTCACCGGCTCCCCGATGTTCCCATCAAGGAATGAGGCCGGATTGATGATGTTTGTGGTCACGATTTCAACATCATCCTGTTCAACCATTATAGCTTGATATTTCAGGAACCTTTGTGGGGAAAGCCAATGCCCTCCTTTTGCTTCAAGGACCGCAGATACAGTCTGGGAAACTAGGACAGTCATTTTCTGGCCTAGAGTGAACTTTCAGGCTTCTTGAATGTTTAGAATGACAGCTGCTACTGCTCTCAGACAGCTGGGCCACTGTCGCAGTTCAGCCCTGATCAGGACCAGACTACACAGTCTCTCTCTCGCTCCCCCCACCCTCCGAGAGAATAGGAGGAGATGATATAAGAAAAACGGCTCGAGGTTTGAGATAAGGACGGGAAGAAATTTGTAAAGTTACCGTTACAGGCAAAACAGACTCGACTTGGGGAAAAACACTCATTTATTTCTAAAACTAGCAGGAGAATGAGACAGGGAACAAGATAACCTCCCCCCACTCCTCCCTCTTCCCGGGCTTAACATTATCTCTACTACCTTCCCCTCCCGAGCAGCATGGAGGGGGGGTCGGGGGCGGGGGGGGGGGGAATGGGGGTCGCAGTCAGTTCATCACGCGTTGTTTTACGCCTCTGTGTCATCGTTGGGGGAAGAACTACTTGCATTCCTCCTCTGCTCCAGCGTGGGGTCCCTCCCACGGGCCACAGTCCTCCGTGAAACTGCCCCGGCATGGGTCATCTCTTCCACAGGGTGCAGTCCCTCTAGAACAGCTGTCCCAGCGGGCCCTCCACGGGGCACAGTCTCCTTCAGGCCTCTACCTGTTCCGGCGTGGGGTCCTCCACAGGCTGCAGGTGGACCTCTGCCCCTCCGTGGACCTCCATGGGCTGCAGGGGGACAACCTGCTCCACCATGGTCGTCACCACGAGTTGCAGAGGAATCTTGGCCAGAAGCCATATTACTCCTCCCCCTCCTTCTTCACTGACCTTGGCGTCTGCAGCCGTTCCTCGCAACAGGCTGGCAGACGCCTCTCAGGATCCTTTTTACATCTTATTCACTTCAACTGCTCCTCTCCACTTCTTGCAGCCAGGCCGGGCCGAGTTGGGCCCAGTTGGCTGCCCGGCGGGAGGCCAGAGGGTGAGGCCTGCAAGGCCCACAAGGCTCGCGCTTCCCCCTCTCTGCCCCCCGCTCAGCTGCTTCACATCTCTCCCTTTTTTTTTTTCTGTTTCCCCCTTCTTAAATATGTTATAGCAGAGGCATTATCACAGAACATTCTGCTACCAATTGGCTCGGCCTTGGCCAGCAGTGGGTCCGCCCTAGGCCCGGCCAAGTCCACTGAACAAAGGGGAGCGACTTCTAGCAGTTTCCTACAGAAGCTACCACCTTAGCACCCCCCCCACTAACAAAACCAGAACAGCCACCCTTTCGCAGCGGCATCCAGCTGTTTGGAGAAGTATGCTACCGCCCGTCTGTATGGTCCCAAATCTTGTGCCAATATTCCTAGTGCCATTCCTTGTTTTTCGTGGGAAAATAGAAAAAATGGCTTACTCACATCAGGAAGTCCCAATGCTGATGCCGACATCAGGGCTTTCTTCAGCTGATGGAAGGCTCGATCTGACTCAGCATCCCACTGGAGATCCTTTTGGTTAGCTGCTATCAGGGAATAGAGTGGCTTAAACAGGCAGACCATAATCACATACCCAAAGTTGGCACCACCCTGTCATTCCTAAGAATGTCCGTAGTTCCTTTATAGTTTGTGGTCGGGGGCTTTGGCATATGGCCTCTTTCCGGGCTTGTCCTAGGATCCGTTGTCCGGCACTGATCTCGTACCCCAGGTACGTGACCTGGGGTTGTAACAACGCCTGTGCCTTTTTCTTAGAAACCCGATATCCCTGTAGTCCCAGGAAATTTAACAGACTCACGGTCCAAATGACACAGGATTCTTTGGTTCTGGTTGCAATAAGAAGGTCGTCTACATACTGTAACACCTTCCCTTCTTCTGAAGGTGGTTCCCATGATTCCAAGTCCTTTGCTAGCTGATTCCTCAAAACTGTGGGGCACGAGAAGTGCCTGCTCCGGAGGCTTCTTGCGAGCAGCGCTAAAAGCACGCGAACATCGCGTTTCTGTGCTTTCCTGAACAGCTTGCGCTGGGACAGTTACAGCCGTGTTTTGCAAGCTGTCCGGGGTTCTGAGGCACTAAAAGTGCGGATGTGTGGCGACTGTCCAAGACGAGAACCGGCTGCTCTGAAAGCCCTTCCTGCTCGTCACGTACGCTTTCTAGCAGCTCTACGGACACACACGCGTCAGCCTCTTCACTGTCCTACACAGCTAGCACGCTGGCAGTTACCGTCAACTTGGAAGCAGCCGCGCAGAAGGCACTCGCCCTGCAACCGGCGAACAGCGCACATTCGCGGCTACACGCGAGCTGGCCGCACTCGGAGCTTTCGCGGCTCTTCTCTCGCTCTTTCCCGCAGAGCTCCGGCGATGCACAACTCGAACCGCGAAAGCCGCAATGAGCTTTGTGCAAGCTGCGCAGAAGAAACAAGGCACTAAACCGGCAAATGTCCAGCTAATCTCCAACGTGAAAAGGGTCAGCAAGGAAAGCTCTTGCTAACAGCCCAGAAGCATTGCGACGCTTCTCTGGATGATTTGCCCACCAACACTTCACATCAGCTCAAGCCGGCTGCCCGGAGGAAAAGAGGCTAGGAAAGATCGTAGCAGGCACGGTTGTTGCTGCACGAGAAGTGCCTGCTCCGGAGGCTTCTTGCGAGCAGCGCTAAAAGCACGCGAACATCGCGTTTCTGTGCTTTCCTGAACAGCTTGCGCTGGGACAGTTACAGCCGTGTTTTGCAAGCTGTCCGGGGTTCTGAGGCACTAAAAGTGCGGATGTGTGGCGACTGTCCAAGACGAGAACCGGCTGCTCTGAAAGCCCTTCCTGCTCGTCACGTACGCTTTCTAGCAGCTCTACGGACACACACGCGTCAGCCTCTTCACTGTCCTACACAGCTAGCACGCTGGCAGTTACCGTCAACTTGGAAGCAGCCGCGCAGAAGGCAGTCGCCCTGCAACCGGCGAACAGCGCACATTCGCGGCTACACGCGAGCTGGCCGCACTCGGAGCTTTCGCGGCTCTTCTCTCGCTCTTTCCCGCAGAGCTCCGGCGATGCACAACTCGAACCGCGAAAGCCGCAATGAGCTTTGTGCAAGCTGCGCAGAAGAAACAAGGCACTAAACCGGCAAATGTCCAGCTAATCTCCAACGTGAAAAGGCTCAGCAAGGAAAGCTCTTGCTAACAGCCCAGAAGCATTGCGACGCTTCTCTGGATGATTTGCCCACCAACACTTCACATCAGCTCAAGCCGGCTGCCCGGAGGAAAAGAGGCTAGGAAAGATCGTAGCAGGCACGGTTGTTGCTGCACGAGAAGTGCCTGCTCCGGAGGCTTCTTGCGAGCAGCGCTAAAAGCACGCGAACATCGCGTTTCTGTGCTTTCCTGAACAGCTTGCGCTGGGACAGTTACAGCCGTGTTTTGCAAGCTGTCCGGGGTTCTGAGGCACTAAAAGTGCGGATGTGTGGCGACTGTGCAAGACGAGAACCGGCTGCTCTGAAAGCCCTTCCTGCTCGTCACGTACGCTTTCTAGCAGCTCTACGGACACACACGCGTCAGCCTCTTCACTGTCCTACACAGCTAGCACGCTGGCAGTTACCGTCAACTTGGAAGCAGCCGCGCAGAAGGCACTCGCCCTGCAACCGGCGAACAGCGCACATTCGCGGCTACACGCGAGCTGGCCGCACTCGGAGCTTTCGCGGCTCTTCTCTCGCTCTTTCCCGCAGAGCTCCGGCGATGCACAACTCGAACCGCGAAAGCCGCAATGAGCTTTGTGCAAGCTGCGCAGAAGAAACAAGGCACTAAACCGGCAAATGTCCAGCTAATCTCCAACGTGAAAAGGCTCAGCAAGGAAAGCTCTTGCTAACAGCCCAGAAGCATTGCGACGCTTCTCTGGATGATTTGCCCACCAACACTTCACATCAGCTCAAGCCGGCTGCCCGGAGGAAAAGAGGCTAGGAAAGATCGTAGCAGGCACGGTTGTTGCTGCACGAGAAGTGCCTGCTCCGGAGGCTTCTTGCGAGCAGCGCTAAAAGCACGCGAACATCGCGTTTCTGTGCTTTCCTGAACAGCTTGCGCTGGGACAGTTACAGCCGTGTTTTGCAAGCTGTCCGGGGTTCTGAGGCACTAAAAGTGCGGATGTGTGGCGACTGTCCAAGACGAGAACCGGCTGCTCTGAAAGCCCTTCCTGCTCGTCACGTACGCTTTCTAGCAGCTCTACGGACACACACGCGTCAGCCTCTTCACTGTCCTACACAGCTAGCACGCTGGCAGTTACCGTCAACTTGGAAGCAGCCGCGCAGAAGGCACTCGCCCTGCAACCGGCGAACAGCGCACATTCGCGGCTACACGCGAGCTGGCCGCACTCGGAGCTTTCGCGGCTCTTCTCTCGCTCTTTCCCGCAGAGCTCCGGCGATGCACAACTCGAACCGCGAAAGCCGCAATGAGCTTTGTGCAAGCTGCGCAGAAGAAACAAGGCACTAAACCGGCAAATGTCCAGCTAATCTCCAACGTGAAAAGGCTCAGCAAGGAAAGCTCTTGCTAACAGCCCAGAAGCATTGCGACGCTTCTCTGGATGATTTGCCCACCAACACTTCACATCAGCTCAAGCCGGCTGCCCGGAGGAAAAGAGGCTAGGAAAGATCGTAGCAGGCACGGTTGTTGCTGCACGAGAAGTGCCTGCTCCGGAGGCTTCTTGCGAGCAGCGCTAAAAGCACGCGAACATCGCGTTTCTGTGCTTTCCTGAACAGCTTGCGCTGGGACAGTTACAGCCGTGTTTTGCAAGCTGTCCGGGGTTCTGAGGCACTAAAAGTGCGGATGTGTGGCGACTGTCCAAGACGAGAACCGGCTGCTCTGAAAGCCCTTCCTGCTCGTCACGTACGCTTTCTAGCAGCTCTACGGACACACACGCGTCAGCCTCTTCACTGTCCTACACAGCTAGCACGCTGGCAGTTACCGTCAACTTGGAAGCAGCCGCGCAGAAGGCACTCGCCCTGCAACCGGCGAACAGCGCACATTCGCGGCTACACGCGAGCTGGCCGCACTCGGAGCTTTCGCGGCTCTTCTCTCGCTCTTTCCCGCAGAGCTCCGGCGATGCACAACTCGAACCGCGAAAGCCGCAATGAGCTTTGTGCAAGCTGCGCAGAAGAAACAAGGCACTAAACCGGCAAATGTCCAGCTAATCTCCAACGTGAAAAGGCTCAGCAAGGAAAGCTCTTGCTAACAGCCCAGAAGCATTGCGACGCTTCTCTGGATGATTTGCCCACCAACACTTCACATCAGCTCAAGCCGGCTGCCCGGAGGAAAAGAGGCTAGGAAAGATCGTAGCAGGCACGGTTGTTGCTGCACGAGAAGTGCCTGCTCCGGAGGCTTCTTGCGAGCAGCGCTAAAAGCACGCGAACATCGCGTTTCTGTGCTTTCCTGAACAGCTTGCGCTGGGACAGTTACAGCCGTGTTTTGCAAGCTGTCCGGGGTTCTGAGGCACTAAAAGTGCGGATGTGTGGCGACTGTCCAAGACGAGAACCGGCTGCTCTGAAAGCCCTTCCTGCTCGTCACGTACGCTTTCTAGCAGCTCTACGGACACACACGCGTCAGCCTCTTCACTGTCCTACACAGCTAGCACGCTGGCAGTTACCGTCAACTTGGAAGCAGCCGCGCAGAAGGCAGTCGCCCTGCAACCGGCGAACAGCGCACATTCGCGGCTACACGCGAGCTGGCCGCACTCGGAGCTTTCGCGGCTCTTCTCTCGCTCTTTCCCGCAGAGCTCCGGCGATGCACAACTCGAACCGCGAAAGCCGCAATGAGCTTTGTGCAAGCTGCGCAGAAGAAACAAGGCACTAAACCGGCAAATGTCCAGCTAATCTCCAACGTGAAAAGGCTCAGCAAGGAAAGCTCTTGCTAACAGCCCAGAAGCATTGCGACGCTTCTCTGGATGATTTGCCCACCAACACTTCACATCAGCTCAAGCCGGCTGCCCGGAGGAAAAGAGGCTAGGAAAGATCGTAGCAGGCACGGTTGTTGCTGCACGAGAAGTGCCTGCTCCGGAGGCTTCTTGCGAGCAGCGCTAAAAGCACGCGAACATCGCGTTTCTGTGCTTTCCTGAACAGCTTGCGCTGGGACAGTTACAGCCGTGTTTTGCAAGCTGTCCGGGGTTCTGAGGCACTAAAAGTGCGGATGTGTGGCGACTGTCCAAGACGAGAACCGGCTGCTCTGAAAGCCCTTCCTGCTCGTCACGTACGCTTTCTAGCAGCTCTACGGACACACACGCGTCAGCCTCTTCACTGTCCTACACAGCTAGCACGCTGGCAGTTACCGTCAACTTGGAGGCAGCCGCGCAGAAGGCACTCGCCCTGCAACCGGCGAACAGCGCACATTCGCGGCTACACGCGAGCTGGCCGCACTCGGAGCTTTCGCGGCTCTTCTCTCGCTCTTTCCCGCAGAGCTCCGGCGATGCACAACTCGAACCGCGAAAGCCGCAATGAGCTTTGTGCAAGCTGCGCAGAAGAAACAAGGCACTAAACCGGCAAATGTCCAGCTAATCTCCAACGTGAAAAGGCTCAGCAAGGAAAGCTCTTGCTAACAGCCCAGAAGCATTGCGACGCTTCTCTGGATGATTTGCCCACCAACACTTCACATCAGCTCAAGCCGGCTGCCCGGAGGAAAAGAGGCTAGGAAAGATCGTAGCAGGCACGGTTGTTGCTGCACGAGAAGTGCCTGCTCCGGAGGCTTCTTGCGAGCAGCGCTAAAAGCACGCGAACATCGCGTTTCTGTGCTTTCCTGAACAGCTTGCGCTGGGACAGTTACAGCCGTGTTTTGCAAGCTGTCCGGGGTTCTGAGGCACTAAAAGTGCGGATGTGTGGCGACTGTGCAAGACGAGAACCGGCTGCTCTGAAAGCCCTTCCTGCTCGTCACGTACGCTTTCTAGCAGCTCTACGGACACACACGCGTCAGCCTCTTCACTGTCCTACACAGCTAGCACGCTGGCAGTTACCGTCAACTTGGAAGCAGCCGCGCAGAAGGCACTCGCCCTGCAACCGGCGAACAGCGCACATTCGCGGCTACACGCGAGCTGGCCGCACTCGGAGCTTTCGCGGCTCTTCTCTCGCTCTTTCCCGCAGAGCTCCGGCGATGCACAACTCGAACCGCGAAAGCCGCAATGAGCTTTGTGCAAGCTGCGCAGAAGAAACAAGGCACTAAACCGGCAAATGTCCAGCTAATCTCCAACGTGAAAAGGCTCAGCAAGGAAAGCTCTTGCTAACAGCCCAGAAGCATTGCGACGCTTCTCTGGATGATTTGCCCACCAACACTTCACATCAGCTCAAGCCGGCTGCCCGGAGGAAAAGAGGCTAGGAAAGATCGTAGCAGGCACGGTTGTTGCTGCACGAGAAGTGCCTGCTCCGGAGGCTTCTTGCGAGCAGCGCTAAAAGCACGCGAACATCGCGTTTCTGTGCTTTCCTGAACAGCTTGCGCTGGGACAGTTACAGCCGTGTTTTGCAAGCTGTCCGGGGTTCTGAGGCACTAAAAGTGCGGATGTGTGGCGACTGTCCAAGACGAGAACCGGCTGCTCTGAAAGCCCTTCCTGCTCGTCACGTACGCTTTCTAGCAGCTCTACGGACACACACGCGTCAGCCTCTTCACTGTCCTACACAGCTAGCACGCTGGCAGTTACCGTCAACTTGGAAGCAGCCGCGCAGAAGGCAGTCGCCCTGCAACCGGCGAACAGCGCACATTCGCGGCTACACGCGAGCTGGCCGCACTCGGAGCTTTCGCGGCTCTTCTCTCGCTCTTTCCCGCAGAGCTCCGGCGATGCACAACTCGAACCGCGAAAGCCGCAATGAGCTTTGTGCAAGCTGCGCAGAAGAAACAAGGCACTAAACCGGCAAATGTCCAGCTAATCTCCAACGTGAAAAGGGTCAGCAAGGAAAGCTCTTGCTAACAGCCCAGAAGCATTGCGACGCTTCTCTGGATGATTTGCCCACCAACACTTCACATCAGCTCAAGCCGGCTGCCCGGAGGAAAAGAGGCTAGGAAAGATCGTAGCAGGCACGGTTGTTGCTGCACGAGAAGTGCCTGCTCCGGAGGCTTCTTGCGAGCAGCGCTAAAAGCACGCGAACATCGCGTTTCTGTGCTTTCCTGAACAGCTTGCGCTGGGACAGTTACAGCCGTGTTTTGCAAGCTGTCCGGGGTTCTGAGGCACTAAAAGTGCGGATGTGTGGCGACTGTGCAAGACGAGAACCGGCTGCTCTGAAAGCCCTTCCTGCTCGTCACGTACGCTTTCTAGCAGCTCTACGGACACACACGCGTCAGCCTCTTCACTGTCCTACACAGCTAGCACGCTGGCAGTTACCGTCAACTTGGAAGCAGCCGCGCAGAAGGCACTCGCCCTGCAACCGGCGAACAGCGCACATTCGCGGCTACACGCGAGCTGGCCGCACTCGGAGCTTTCGCGGCTCTTCTCTCGCTCTTTCCCGCAGAGCTCCGGCGATGCACAACTCGAACCGCGAAAGCCGCAATGAGCTTTGTGCAAGCTGCGCAGAAGAAACAAGGCACTAAACCGGCAAATGTCCAGCTAATCTCCAACGTGAAAAGGCTCAGCAAGGAAAGCTCTTGCTAACAGCCCAGAAGCATTGCGACGCTTCTCTGGATGATTTGCCCACCAACACTTCACATCAGCTCAAGCCGGCTGCCCGGAGGAAAAGAGGCTAGGAAAGATCGTAGCAGGCACGGTTGTTGCTGCACGAGAAGTGCCTGCTCCGGAGGCTTCTTGCGAGCAGCGCTAAAAGCACGCGAACATCGCGTTTCTGTGCTTTCCTGAACAGCTTGCGCTGGGACAGTTACAGCCGTGTTTTGCAAGCTGTCCGGGGTTCTGAGGCACTAAAAGTGCGGATGTGTGGCGACTGTGCAAGACGAGAACCGGCTGCTCTGAAAGCCCTTCCTGCTCGTCACGTACGCTTTCTAGCAGCTCTACGGACACACACGCGTCAGCCTCTTCACTGTCCTACACAGCTAGCACGCTGGCAGTTACCGTCAACTTGGAAGCAGCCGCGCAGAAGGCACTCGCCCTGCAACCGGCGAACAGCGCACATTCGCGGCTACACGCGAGCTGGCCGCACTCGGAGCTTTCGCGGCTCTTCTCTCGCTCTTTCTCGCAGAGCTCCGGCGATGCACAACTCGAACCGCGAAAGCCGCAATGAGCTTTGTGCAAGCTGCGCAGAAGAAACAAGGCACTAAACCGGCAAATGTCCAGCTAATCTCCAACGTGAAAAGGGTCAGCAAGGAAAGCTCTTGCTAACAGCCCAGAAGCATTGCGACGCTTCTCTGGATGATTTGCCCACCAACACTTCACATCAGCTCAAGCCGGCTGCCCGGAGGAAAAGAGGCTAGGAAAGATCGTAGCAGGCACGGTTGTTGCTGCACGAGAAGTGCCTGCTCCGGAGGCTTCTTGCGAGCAGCGCTAAAAGCACGCGAACATCGCGTTTCTGTGCTTTCCTGAACAGCTTGCGCTGGGACAGTTACAGCCGTGTTTTGCAAGCTGTCCGGGGTTCTGAGGCACTAAAAGTGCGGATGTGTGGCGACTGTGCAAGACGAGAACCGGCTGCTCTGAAAGCCCTTCCTGCTCGTCACGTACGCTTTCTAGCAGCTCTACGGACACACACGCGTCAGCCTCTTCACTGTCCTACACAGCTAGCACGCTGGCAGTTACCGTCAACTTGGAAGCAGCCGCGCAGAAGGCACTCGCCCTGCAACCGGCGAACAGCGCACATTCGCGGCTACACGCGAGCTGGCCGCACTCGGAGCTTTCGCGGCTCTTCTCTCGCTCTTTCCCGCAGAGCTCCGGCGATGCACAACTCGAACCGCGAAAGCCGCAATGAGCTTTGTGCAAGCTGCGCAGAAGAAACAAGGCACTAAACCGGCAAATGTCCAGCTAATCTCCAACGTGAAAAGGGTCAGCAAGGAAAGCTCTTGCTAACAGCCCAGAAGCATTGCGACGCTTCTCTGGATGATTTGCCCACCAACACTTCACATCAGCTCAAGCCGGCTGCCCGGAGGAAAAGAGGCTAGGAAAGATCGTAGCAGGCACGGTTGTTGCTGCACGAGAAGTGCCTGCTCCGGAGGCTTCTTGCGAGCAGCGCTAAAAGCACGCGAACATCGCGTTTCTGTGCTTTCCTGAACAGCTTGCGCTGGGACAGTTACAGCCGTGTTTTGCAAGCTGTCCGGGGTTCTGAGGCACTAAAAGTGCGGATGTGTGGCGACTGTCCAAGACGAGAACCGGCTGCTCTGAAAGCCCTTCCTGCTCGTCACGTACGCTTTCTAGCAGCTCTACGGACACACACGCGTCAGCCTCTTCACTGTCCTACACAGCTAGCACGCTGGCAGTTACCGTCAACTTGGAAGCAGCCGCGCAGAAGGCAGTCGCCCTGCAACCGGCGAACAGCGCACATTCGCGGCTACACGCGAGCTGGCCGCACTCGGAGCTTTCGCGGCTCTTCTCTCGCTCTTTCCCGCAGAGCTCCGGCGATGCACAACTCGAACCGCGAAAGCCGCAATGAGCTTTGTGCAAGCTGCGCAGAAGAAACAAGGCACTAAACCGGCAAATGTCCAGCTAATCTCCAACGTGAAAAGGCTCAGCAAGGAAAGCTCTTGCTAACAGCCCAGAAGCATTGCGACGCTTCTCTGGATGATTTGCCCACCAACACTTCACATCAGCTCAAGCCGGCTGCCCGGAGGAAAAGAGGCTAGGAAAGATCGTAGCAGGCACGGTTGTTGCTGCACGAGAAGTGCCTGCTCCGGAGGCTTCTTGCGAGCAGCGCTAAAAGCACGCGAACATCGCGTTTCTGTGCTTTCCTGAACAGCTTGCGCTGGGACAGTTACAGCCGTGTTTTGCAAGCTGTCCGGGGTTCTGAGGCACTAAAAGTGCGGATGTGTGGCGACTGTGCAAGACGAGAACCGGCTGCTCTGAAAGCCCTTCCTGCTCGTCACGTACGCTTTCTAGCAGCTCTACGGACACACACGCGTCAGCCTCTTCACTGTCCTACACAGCTAGCACGCTGGCAGTTACCGTCAACTTGGAAGCAGCCGCGCAGAAGGCAGTCGCCCTGCAACCGGCGAACAGCGCACATTCGCGGCTACACGCGAGCTGGCCGCACTCGGAGCTTTCGCGGCTCTTCTCTCGCTCTTTCCCGCAGAGCTCCGGCGATGCACAACTCGAACCGCGAAAGCCGCAATGAGCTTTGTGCAAGCTGCGCAGAAGAAACAAGGCACTAAACCGGCAAATGTCCAGCTAATCTCCAACGTGAAAAGGGTCAGCAAGGAAAGCTCTTGCTAACAGCCCAGAAGCATTGCGACGCTTCTCTGGATGATTTGCCCACCAACACTTCACATCAGCTCAAGCCGGCTGCCCGGAGGAAAAGAGGCTAGGAAAGATCGTAGCAGGCACGGTTGTTGCTGCACGAGAAGTGCCTGCTCCGGAGGCTTCTTGCGAGCAGCGCTAAAAGCACGCGAACATCGCGTTTCTGTGCTTTCCTGAACAGCTTGCGCTGGGACAGTTACAGCCGTGTTTTGCAAGCTGTCCGGGGTTCTGAGGCACTAAAAGTGCGGATGTGTGGCGACTGTGCAAGACGAGAACCGGCTGCTCTGAAAGCCCTTCCTGCTCGTCACGTACGCTTTCTAGCAGCTCTACGGACACACACGCGTCAGCCTCTTCACTGTCCTACACAGCTAGCACGCTGGCAGTTACCGTCAACTTGGAAGCAGCCGCGCAGAAGGCAGTCGCCCTGCAACCGGCGAACAGCGCACATTCGCGGCTACACGCGAGCTGGCCGCACTCGGAGCTTTCGCGGCTCTTCTCTCGCTCTTTCCCGCAGAGCTCCGGCGATGCACAACTCGAACCGCGAAAGCCGCAATGAGCTTTGTGCAAGCTGCGCAGAAGAAACAAGGCACTAAACCGGCAAATGTCCAGCTAATCTCCAACGTGAAAAGGGTCAGCAAGGAAAGCTCTTGCTAACAGCCCAGAAGCATTGCGACGCTTCTCTGGATGATTTGCCCACCAACACTTCACATCAGCTCAAGCCGGCTGCCCGGAGGAAAAGAGGCTAGGAAAGATCGTAGCAGGCACGGTTGTTGCTGCACGAGAAGTGCCTGCTCCGGAGGCTTCTTGCGAGCAGCGCTAAAAGCACGCGAACATCGCGTTTCTGTGCTTTCCTGAACAGCTTGCGCTGGGACAGTTACAGCCGTGTTTTGCAAGCTGTCCGGGGTTCTGAGGCACTAAAAGTGCGGATGTGTGGCGACTGTGCAAGACGAGAACCGGCTGCTCTGAAAGCCCTTCCTGCTCGTCACGTACGCTTTCTAGCAGCTCTACGGACACACACGCGTCAGCCTCTTCACTGTCCTACACAGCTAGCACGCTGGCAGTTACCGTCAACTTGGAAGCAGCCGCGCAGAAGGCAGTCGCCCTGCAACCGGCGAACAGCGCACATTCGCGGCTACACGCGAGCTGGCCGCACTCGGAGCTTTCGCGGCTCTTCTCTCGCTCTTTCCCGCAGAGCTCCGGCGATGCACAACTCGAACCGCGAAAGCCGCAATGAGCTTTGTGCAAGCTGCGCAGAAGAAACAAGGCACTAAACCGGCAAATGTCCAGCTAATCTCCAACGTGAAAAGGCTCAGCAAGGAAAGCTCTTGCTAACAGCCCAGAAGCATTGCGACGCTTCTCTGGATGATTTGCCCACCAACACTTCACATCAGCTCAAGCCGGCTGCCCGGAGGAAAAGAGGCTAGGAAAGATCGTAGCAGGCACGGTTGTTGCTGCACGAGAAGTGCCTGCTCCGGAGGCTTCTTGCGAGCAGCGCTAAAAGCACGCGAACATCGCGTTTCTGTGCTTTCCTGAACAGCTTGCGCTGGGACAGTTACAGCCGTGTTTTGCAAGCTGTCCGGGGTTCTGAGGCACTAAAAGTGCGGATGTGTGGCGACTGTGCAAGACGAGAACCGGCTGCTCTGAAAGCCCTTCCTGCTCGTCACGTACGCTTTCTAGCAGCTCTACGGACACACACGCGTCAGCCTCTTCACTGTCCTACACAGCTAGCACGCTGGCAGTTACCGTCAACTTGGAAGCAGCCGCGCAGAAGGCAGTCGCCCTGCAACCGGCGAACAGCGCACATTCGCGGCTACACGCGAGCTGGCCGCACTCGGAGCTTTCGCGGCTCTTCTCTCGCTCTTTCCCGCAGAGCTCCGGCGATGCACAACTCGAACCGCGAAAGCCGCAATGAGCTTTGTGCAAGCTGCGCAGAAGAAACAAGGCACTAAACCGGCAAATGTCCAGCTAATCTCCAACGTGAAAAGGCTCAGCAAGGAAAGCTCTTGCTAACAGCCCAGAAGCATTGCGACGCTTCTCTGGATGATTTGCCCACCAACACTTCACATCAGCTCAAGCCGGCTGCCCGGAGGAAAAGAGGCTAGGAAAGATCGTAGCAGGCACGGTTGTTGCTGCACGAGAAGTGCCTGCTCCGGAGGCTTCTTGCGAGCAGCGCTAAAAGCACGCGAACATCGCGTTTCTGTGCTTTCCTGAACAGCTTGCGCTGGGACAGTTACAGCCGTGTTTTGCAAGCTGTCCGGGGTTCTGAGGCACTAAAAGTGCGGATGTGTGGCGACTGTCCAAGACGAGAACCGGCTGCTCTGAAAGCCCTTCCTGCTCGTCACGTACGCTTTCTAGCAGCTCTACGGACACACACGCGTCAGCCTCTTCACTGTCCTACACAGCTAGCACGCTGGCAGTTACCGTCAACTTGGAAGCAGCCGCGCAGAAGGCAGTCGCCCTGCAACCGGCGAACAGCGCACATTCGCGGCTACACGCGAGCTGGCCGCACTCGGAGCTTTCGCGGCTCTTCTCTCGCTCTTTCCCGCAGAGCTCCGGCGATGCACAACTCGAACCGCGAAAGCCGCAATGAGCTTTGTGCAAGCTGCGCAGAAGAAACAAGGCACTAAACCGGCAAATGTCCAGCTAATCTCCAACGTGAAAAGGGTCAGCAAGGAAAGCTCTTGCTAACAGCCCAGAAGCATTGCGACGCTTCTCTGGATGATTTGCCCACCAACACTTCACATCAGCTCAAGCCGGCTGCCCGGAGGAAAAGAGGCTAGGAAAGATCGTAGCAGGCACGGTTGTTGCCGCACGAGAAGTGCCTGCTCCGGAGGCTTCTTGCGAGCAGCGCTAAAAGCACGCGAACATCGCGTTTCTGTGCTTTCCTGAACAGCTTGCGCTGGGACAGTTACAGCCGTGTTTTGCAAGCTGTCCGGGGTTCTGAGGCACTAAAAGTGCGGATGTGTGGCGACTGTGCAAGACGAGAACCGGCTGCTCTGAAAGCCCTTCCTGCTCGTCACGTACGCTTTCTAGCAGCTCTACGGACACACACGCGTCAGCCTCTTCACTGTCCTACACAGCTAGCACGCTGGCAGTTACCGTCAACTTGGAAGCAGCCGCGCAGAAGGCACTCGCCCTGCAACCGGCGAACAGCGCACATTCGCGGCTACACGCGAGCTGGCCGCACTCGGAGCTTTCGCGGCTCTTCTCTCGCTCTTTCCCGCAGAGCTCCGGCGATGCACAACTCGAACCGCGAAAGCCGCAATGAGCTTTGTGCAAGCTGCGCAGAAGAAACAAGGCACTAAACCGGCAAATGTCCAGCTAATCTCCAACGTGAAAAGGGTCAGCAAGGAAAGCTCTTGCTAACAGCCCAGAAGCATTGCGACGCTTCTCTGGATGATTTGCCCACCAACACTTCACATCAGCTCAAGCCGGCTGCCCGGAGGAAAAGAGGCTAGGAAAGATCGTAGCAGGCACGGTTGTTGCTGCACGAGAAGTGCCTGCTCCGGAGGCTTCTTGCGAGCAGCGCTAAAAGCACGCGAACATCGCGTTTCTGTGCTTTCCTGAACAGCTTGCGCTGGGACAGTTACAGCCGTGTTTTGCAAGCTGTCCGGGGTTCTGAGGCACTAAAAGTGCGGATGTGTGGCGACTGTGCAAGACGAGAACCGGCTGCTCTGAAAGCCCTTCCTGCTCGTCACGTACGCTTTCTAGCAGCTCTACGGACACACACGCGTCAGCCTCTTCACTGTCCTACACAGCTAGCACGCTGGCAGTTACCGTCAACTTGGAAGCAGCCGCGCAGAAGGCACTCGCCCTGCAACCGGCGAACAGCGCACATTCGCGGCTACACGCGAGCTGGCCGCACTCGGAGCTTTCGCGGCTCTTCTCTCGCTCTTTCCCGCAGAGCTCCGGCGATGCACAACTCGAACCGCGAAAGCCGCAATGAGCTTTGTGCAAGCTGCGCAGAAGAAACAAGGCACTAAACCGGCAAATGTCCAGCTAATCTCCAACGTGAAAAGGCTCAGCAAGGAAAGCTCTTGCTAACAGCCCAGAAGCATTGCGACGCTTCTCTGGATGATTTGCCCACCAACACTTCACATCAGCTCAAGCCGGCTGCCCGGAGGAAAAGAGGCTAGGAAAGATCGTAGCAGGCACGGTTGTTGCCGCACGAGAAGTGCCTGCTCCGGAGGCTTCTTGCGAGCAGCGCTAAAAGCACGCGAACATCGCGTTTCTGTGCTTTCCTGAACAGCTTGCGCTGGGACAGTTACAGCCGTGTTTTGCAAGCTGTCCGGGGTTCTGAGGCACTAAAAGTGCGGATGTGTGGCGACTGTGCAAGACGAGAACCGGCTGCTCTGAAAGCCCTTCCTGCTCGTCACGTACGCTTTCTAGCAGCTCTACGGACACACACGCGTCAGCCTCTTCACTGTCCTACACAGCTAGCACGCTGGCAGTTACCGTCAACTTGGAAGCAGCCGCGCAGAAGGCAGTCGCCCTGCAACCGGCGAACAGCGCACATTCGCGGCTACACGCGAGCTGGCCGCACTCGGAGCTTTCGCGGCTCTTCTCTCGCTCTTTCCCGCAGAGCTCCGGCGATGCACAACTCGAACCGCGAAAGCCGCAATGAGCTTTGTGCAAGCTGCGCAGAAGAAACAAGGCACTAAACCGGCAAATGTCCAGCTAATCTCCAACGTGAAAAGGGTCAGCAAGGAAAGCTCTTGCTAACAGCCCAGAAGCATTGCGACGCTTCTCTGGATGATTTGCCCACCAACACTTCACATCAGCTCAAGCCGGCTGCCCGGAGGAAAAGAGGCTAGGAAAGATCGTAGCAGGCACGGTTGTTGCCGCACGAGAAGTGCCTGCTCCGGAGGCTTCTTGCGAGCAGCGCTAAAAGCACGCGAACATCGCGTTTCTGTGCTTTCCTGAACAGCTTGCGCTGGGACAGTTACAGCCGTGTTTTGCAAGCTGTCCGGGGTTCTGAGGCACTAAAAGTGCGGATGTGTGGCGACTGTCCAAGACGAGAACCGGCTGCTCTGAAAGCCCTTCCTGCTCGTCACGTACGCTTTCTAGCAGCTCTACGGACACACACGCGTCAGCCTCTTCACTGTCCTACACAGCTAGCACGCTGGCAGTTACCGTCAACTTGGAAGCAGCCGCGCAGAAGGCAGTCGCCCTGCAACCGGCGAACAGCGCACATTCGCGGCTACACGCGAGCTGGCCGCACTCGGAGCTTTCGCGGCTCTTCTCTCGCTCTTTCCCGCAGAGCTCCGGCGATGCACAACTCGAACCGCGAAAGCCGCAATGAGCTTTGTGCAAGCTGCGCAGAAGAAACAAGGCACTAAACCGGCAAATGTCCAGCTAATCTCCAACGTGAAAAGGGTCAGCAAGGAAAGCTCTTGCTAACAGCCCAGAAGCATTGCGACGCTTCTCTGGATGATTTGCCCACCAACACTTCACATCAGCTCAAGCCGGCTGCCCGGAGGAAAAGAGGCTAGGAAAGATCGTAGCAGGCACGGTTGTTGCTGCACGAGAAGTGCCTGCTCCGGAGGCTTCTTGCGAGCAGCGCTAAAAGCACGCGAACATCGCGTTTCTGTGCTTTCCTGAACAGCTTGCGCTGGGACAGTTACAGCCGTGTTTTGCAAGCTGTCCGGGGTTCTGAGGCACTAAAAGTGCGGATGTGTGGCGACTGTGCAAGACGAGAACCGGCTGCTCTGAAAGCCCTTCCTGCTCGTCACGTACGCTTTCTAGCAGCTCTACGGACACACACGCGTCAGCCTCTTCACTGTCCTACACAGCTAGCACGCTGGCAGTTACCGTCAACTTGGAAGCAGCCGCGCAGAAGGCACTCGCCCTGCAACCGGCGAACAGCGCACATTCGCGGCTACACGCGAGCTGGCCGCACTCGGAGCTTTCGCGGCTCTTCTCTCGCTCTTTCCCGCAGAGCTCCGGCGATGCACAACTCGAACCGCGAAAGCCGCAATGAGCTTTGTGCAAGCTGCGCAGAAGAAACAAGGCACTAAACCGGCAAATGTCCAGCTAATCTCCAACGTGAAAAGGGTCAGCAAGGAAAGCTCTTGCTAACAGCCCAGAAGCATTGCGACTCTTCTCTGGATGATTTGCCCACCAACACTTCACATCAGCTCAAGCCGGCTGCCCGGAGGAAAAGAGGCTAGGAAAGATCGTAGCAGGCACGGTTGTTGCTGCACGAGAAGTGCCTGCTCCGGAGGCTTCTTGCGAGCAGCGCTAAAAGCACGCGAACATCGCGTTTCTGTGCTTTCCTGAACAGCTTGCGCTGGGACAGTTACAGCCGTGTTTTGCAAGCTGTCCGGGGTTCTGAGGCACTAAAAGTGCGGATGTGTGGCGACTGTCCAAGACGAGAACCGGCTGCTCTGAAAGCCCTTCCTGCTCGTCACGTACGCTTTCTAGCAGCTCTACGGACACACACGCGTCAGCCTCTTCACTGTCCTACACAGCTAGCACGCTGGCAGTTACCGTCAACTTGGAAGCAGCCGCGCAGAAGGCAGTCGCCCTGCAACCGGCGAACAGCGCACATTCGCGGCTACACGCGAGCTGGCCGCACTCGGAGCTTTCGCGGCTCTTCTCTCGCTCTTTCCCGCAGAGCTCCGGCGATGCACAACTCGAACCGCGAAAGCCGCAATGAGCTTTGTGCAAGCTGCGCAGAAGAAACAAGGCACTAAACCGGCAAATGTCCAGCTAATCTCCAACGTGAAAAGGGTCAGCAAGGAAAGCTCTTGCTAACAGCCCAGAAGCATTGCGACGCTTCTCTGGATGATTTGCCCACCAACACTTCACATCAGCTCAAGCCGGCTGCCCGGAGGAAAAGAGGCTAGGAAAGATCGTAGCAGGCACGGTTGTTGCCGCACGAGAAGTGCCTGCTCCGGAGGCTTCTTGCGAGCAGCGCTAAAAGCACGCGAACATCGCGTTTCTGTGCTTTCCTGAACAGCTTGCGCTGGGACAGTTACAGCCGTGTTTTGCAAGCTGTCCGGGGTTCTGAGGCACTAAAAGTGCGGATGTGTGGCGACTGTGCAAGACGAGAACCGGCTGCTCTGAAAGCCCTTCCTGCTCGTCACGTACGCTTTCTAGCAGCTCTACGGACACACACGCGTCAGCCTCTTCACTGTCCTACACAGCTAGCACGCTGGCAGTTACCGTCAACTTGGAAGCAGCCGCGCAGAAGGCACTCGCCCTGCAACCGGCGAACAGCGCACATTCGCGGCTACACGCGAGCTGGCCGCACTCGGAGCTTTCGCGGCTCTTCTCTCGCTCTTTCCCGCAGAGCTCCGGCGATGCACAACTCGAACCGCGAAAGCCGCAATGAGCTTTGTGCAAGCTGCGCAGAAGAAACAAGGCACTAAACCGGCAAATGTCCAGCTAATCTCCAACGTGAAAAGGCTCAGCAAGGAAAGCTCTTGCTAACAGCCCAGAAGCATTGCGACGCTTCTCTGGATGATTTGCCCACCAACACTTCACATCAGCTCAAGCCGGCTGCCCGGAGGAAAAGAGGCTAGGAAAGATCGTAGCAGGCACGGTTGTTGCTGCACGAGAAGTGCCTGCTCCGGAGGCTTCTTGCGAGCAGCGCTAAAAGCACGCGAACATCGCGTTTCTGTGCTTTCCTGAACAGCTTGCGCTGGGACAGTTACAGCCGTGTTTTGCAAGCTGTCCGGGGTTCTGAGGCACTAAAAGTGCGGATGTGTGGCGACTGTGCAAGACGAGAACCGGCTGCTCTGAAAGCCCTTCCTGCTCGTCACGTACGCTTTCTAGCAGCTCTACGGACACACACGCGTCAGCCTCTTCACTGTCCTACACAGCTAGCACGCTGGCAGTTACCGTCAACTTGGAAGCAGCCGCGCAGAAGGCACTCGCCCTGCAACCGGCGAACAGCGCACATTCGCGGCTACACGCGAGCTGGCCGCACTCGGAGCTTTCGCGGCTCTTCTCTCGCTCTTTCCCGCAGAGCTCCGGCGATGCACAACTCGAACCGCGAAAGCCGCAATGAGCTTTGTGCAAGCTGCGCAGAAGAAACAAGGCACTAAACCGGCAAATGTCCAGCTAATCTCCAACGTGAAAAGGCTCAGCAAGGAAAGCTCTTGCTAACAGCCCAGAAGCATTGCGACGCTTCTCTGGATGATTTGCCCACCAACACTTCACATCAGCTCAAGCCGGCTGCCCGGAGGAAAAGAGGCTAGGAAAGATCGTAGCAGGCACGGTTGTTGCTGCACGAGAAGTGCCTGCTCCGGAGGCTTCTTGCGAGCAGCGCTAAAAGCACGCGAACATCGCGTTTCTGTGCTTTCCTGAACAGCTTGCGCTGGGACAGTTACAGCCGTGTTTTGCAAGCTGTCCGGGGTTCTGAGGCACTAAAAGTGCGGATGTGTGGCGACTGTGCAAGACGAGAACCGGCTGCTCTGAAAGCCCTTCCTGCTCGTCACGTACGCTTTCTAGCAGCTCTACGGACACACACGCGTCAGCCTCTTCACTGTCCTACACAGCTAGCACGCTGGCAGTTACCGTCAACTTGGAAGCAGCCGCGCAGAAGGCACTCGCCCTGCAACCGGCGAACAGCGCACATTCGCGGCTACACGCGAGCTGGCCGCACTCGGAGCTTTCGCGGCTCTTCTCTCGCTCTTTCCCGCAGAGCTCCGGCGATGCACAACTCGAACCGCGAAAGCCGCAATGAGCTTTGTGCAAGCTGCGCAGAAGAAACAAGGCACTAAACCGGCAAATGTCCAGCTAATCTCCAACGTGAAAAGGGTCAGCAAGGAAAGCTCTTGCTAACAGCCCAGAAGCATTGCGACGCTTCTCTGGATGATTTGCCCACCAACACTTCACATCAGCTCAAGCCGGCTGCCCGGAGGAAAAGAGGCTAGGAAAGATCGTAGCAGGCACGGTTGTTGCCGCACGAGAAGTGCCTGCTCCGGAGGCTTCTTGCGAGCAGCGCTAAAAGCACGCGAACATCGCGTTTCTGTGCTTTCCTGAACAGCTTGCGCTGGGACAGTTACAGCCGTGTTTTGCAAGCTGTCCGGGGTTCTGAGGCACTAAAAGTGCGGATGTGTGGCGACTGTCCAAGACGAGAACCGGCTGCTCTGAAAGCCCTTCCTGCTCGTCACGTACGCTTTCTAGCAGCTCTACGGACACACACGCGTCAGCCTCTTCACTGTCCTACACAGCTAGCACGCTGGCAGTTACCGTCAACTTGGAAGCAGCCGCGCAGAAGGCAGTCGCCCTGCAACCGGCGAACAGCGCACATTCGCGGCTACACGCGAGCTGGCCGCACTCGGAGCTTTCGCGGCTCTTCTCTCGCTCTTTCCCGCAGAGCTCCGGCGATGCACAACTCGAACCGCGAAAGCCGCAATGAGCTTTGTGCAAGCTGCGCAGAAGAAACAAGGCACTAAACCGGCAAATGTCCAGCTAATCTCCAACGTGAAAAGGGTCAGCAAGGAAAGCTCTTGCTAACAGCCCAGAAGCATTGCGACGCTTCTCTGGATGATTTGCCCACCAACACTTCACATCAGCTCAAGCCGGCTGCCCGGAGGAAAAGAGGCTAGGAAAGATCGTAGCAGGCACGGTTGTTGCTGCACGAGAAGTGCCTGCTCCGGAGGCTTCTTGCGAGCAGCGCTAAAAGCACGCGAACATCGCGTTTCTGTGCTTTCCTGAACAGCTTGCGCTGGGACAGTTACAGCCGTGTTTTGCAAGCTGTCCGGGGTTCTGAGGCACTAAAAGTGCGGATGTGTGGCGACTGTGCAAGACGAGAACCGGCTGCTCTGAAAGCCCTTCCTGCTCGTCACGTACGCTTTCTAGCAGCTCTACGGACACACACGCGTCAGCCTCTTCACTGTCCTACACAGCTAGCACGCTGGCAGTTACCGTCAACTTGGAAGCAGCCGCGCAGAAGGCACTCGCCCTGCAACCGGCGAACAGCGCACATTCGCGGCTACACGCGAGCTGGCCGCACTCGGAGCTTTCGCGGCTCTTCTCTCGCTCTTTCCCGCAGAGCTCCGGCGATGCACAACTCGAACCGCGAAAGCCGCAATGAGCTTTGTGCAAGCTGCGCAGAAGAAACAAGGCACTAAACCGGCAAATGTCCAGCTAATCTCCAACGTGAAAAGGGTCTGCAAGGAAAGCTCTTGCTAACAGCCCAGAAGCATTGCGACGCTTCTCTGGATGATTTGCCCACCAACACTTCACATCAGCTCAAGCCGGCTGCCCGGAGGAAAAGAGGCTAGGAAAGATCGTAGCAGGCACGGTTGTTGCCGCACGAGAAGTGCCTGCTCCGGAGGCTTCTTGCGAGCAGCGCTAAAAGCACGCGAACATCGCGTTTCTGTGCTTTCCTGAACAGCTTGCGCTGGGACAGTTACAGCCGTGTTTTGCAAGCTGTCCGGGGTTCTGAGGCACTAAAAGTGCGGATGTGTGGCGACTGTCCAAGACGAGAACCGGCTGCTCTGAAAGCCCTTCCTGCTCGTCACGTACGCTTTCTAGCAGCTCTACGGACACACACGCGTCAGCCTCTTCACTGTCCTACACAGCTAGCACGCTGGCAGTTACCGTCAACTTGGAAGCAGCCGCGCAGAAGGCAGTCGCCCTGCAACCGGCGAACAGCGCACATTCGCGGCTACACGCGAGCTGGCCGCACTCGGAGCTTTCGCGGCTCTTCTCTCGCTCTTTCCCGCAGAGCTCCGGCGATGCACAACTCGAACCGCGAAAGCCGCAATGAGCTTTGTGCAAGCTGCGCAGAAGAAACAAGGCACTAAACCGGCAAATGTCCAGCTAATCTCCAACGTGAAAAGGGTCAGCAAGGAAAGCTCTTGCTAACAGCCCAGAAGCATTGCGACGCTTCTCTGGATGATTTGCCCACCAACACTTCACATCAGCTCAAGCCGGCTGCCCGGAGGAAAAGAGGCTAGGAAAGATCGTAGCAGGCACGGTTGTTGCTGCACGAGAAGTGCCTGCTCCGGAGGCTTCTTGCGAGCAGCGCTAAAAGCACGCGAACATCGCGTTTCTGTGCTTTCCTGAACAGCTTGCGCTGGGACAGTTACAGCCGTGTTTTGCAAGCTGTCCGGGGTTCTGAGGCACTAAAAGTGCGGATGTGTGGCGACTGTCCAAGACGAGAACCGGCTGCTCTGAAAGCCCTTCCTGCTCGTCACGTACGCTTTCTAGCAGCTCTACGGACACACACGCGTCAGCCTCTTCACTGTCCTACACAGCTAGCACGCTGGCAGTTACCGTCAACTTGGAAGCAGCCGCGCAGAAGGCAGTCGCCCTGCAACCGGCGAACAGCGCACATTCGCGGCTACACGCGAGCTGGCCGCACTCGGAGCTTTCGCGGCTCTTCTCTCGCTCTTTCCCGCAGAGCTCCGGCGATGCACAACTCGAACCGCGAAAGCCGCAATGAGCTTTGTGCAAGCTGCGCAGAAGAAACAAGGCACTAAACCGGCAAATGTCCAGCTAATCTCCAACGTGAAAAGGGTCAGCAAGGAAAGCTCTTGCTAACAGCCCAGAAGCATTGCGACTCTTCTCTGGATGATTTGCCCACCAACACTTCACATCAGCTCAAGCCGGCTGCCCGGAGGAAAAGAGGCTAGGAAAGATCGTAGCAGGCACGGTTGTTGCTGCACGAGAAGTGCCTGCTCCGGAGGCTTCTTGCGAGCAGCGCTAAAAGCACGCGAACATCGCGTTTCTGTGCTTTCCTGAACAGCTTGCGCTGGGACAGTTACAGCCGTGTTTTGCAAGCTGTCCGGGGTTCTGAGGCACTAAAAGTGCGGATGTGTGGCGACTGTCCAAGACGAGAACCGGCTGCTCTGAAAGCCCTTCCTGCTCGTCACGTACGCTTTCTAGCAGCTCTACGGACACACACGCGTCAGCCTCTTCACTGTCCTACACAGCTAGCACGCTGGCAGTTACCGTCAACTTGGAAGCAGCCGCGCAGAAGGCAGTCGCCCTGCAACCGGCGAACAGCGCACATTCGCGGCTACACGCGAGCTGGCCGCACTCGGAGCTTTCGCGGCTCTTCTCTCGCTCTTTCCCGCAGAGCTCCGGCGATGCACAACTCGAACCGCGAAAGCCGCAATGAGCTTTGTGCAAGCTGCGCAGAAGAAACAAGGCACTAAACCGGCAAATGTCCAGCTAATCTCCAACGTGAAAAGGGTCAGCAAGGAAAGCTCTTGCTAACAGCCCAGAAGCATTGCGACTCTTCTCTGGATGATTTGCCCACCAACACTTCACATCAGCTCAAGCCGGCTGCCCGGAGGAAAAGAGGCTAGGAAAGATCGTAGCAGGCACGGTTGTTGCTGCACGAGAAGTGCCTGCTCCGGAGGCTTCTTGCGAGCAGCGCTAAAAGCACGCGAACATCGCGTTTCTGTGCTTTCCTGAACAGCTTGCGCTGGGACAGTTACAGCCGTGTTTTGCAAGCTGTCCGGGGTTCTGAGGCACTAAAAGTGCGGATGTGTGGCGACTGTCCAAGACGAGAACCGGCTGCTCTGAAAGCCCTTCCTGCTCGTCACGTACGCTTTCTAGCAGCTCTACGGACACACACGCGTCAGCCTCTTCACTGTCCTACACAGCTAGCACGCTGGCAGTTACCGTCAACTTGGAAGCAGCCGCGCAGAAGGCACTCGCCCTGCAACCGGCGAACAGCGCACATTCGCGGCTACACGCGAGCTGGCCGCACTCGGAGCTTTCGCGGCTCTTCTCTCGCTCTTTCCCGCAGAGCTCCGGCGATGCACAACTCGAACCGCGAAAGCCGCAATGAGCTTTGTGCAAGCTGCGCAGAAGAAACAAGGCACTAAACCGGCAAATGTCCAGCTAATCTCCAACGTGAAAAGGGTCAGCAAGGAAAGCTCTTGCTAACAGCCCAGAAGCATTGCGACGCTTCTCTGGATGATTTGCCCACCAACACTTCACATCAGCTCAAGCCGGCTGCCCGGAGGAAAAGAGGCTAGGAAAGATCGTAGCAGGCACGGTTGTTGCTGCACGAGAAGTGCCTGCTCCGGAGGCTTCTTGCGAGCAGCGCTAAAAGCACGCGAACATCGCGTTTCTGTGCTTTCCTGAACAGCTTGCGCTGGGACAGTTACAGCCGTGTTTTGCAAGCTGTCCGGGGTTCTGAGGCACTAAAAGTGCGGATGTGTGGCGACTGTCCAAGACGAGAGCCGGCTGCTCTGAAAGCCCTTCCTGCTCGTCACGTACGCTTTCTAGCAGCTCTACGGACACACACGCGTCAGCCTCTTCACTGTCCTACACAGCTAGCACGCTGGCAGTTACCGTCAACTTGGAAGCAGCCGCGCAGAAGGCAGTCGCCCTGCAACCGGCGAACAGCGCACATTCGCGGCTACACGCGAGCTGGCCGCACTCGGAGCTTTCGCGGCTCTTCTCTCGCTCTTTCCCGCAGAGCTCCGGCGATGCACAACTCGAACCGCGAAAGCCGCAATGAGCTTTGTGCAAGCTGCGCAGAAGAAACAAGGCACTAAACCGGCAAATGTCCAGCTAATCTCCAACGTGAAAAGGCTCAGCAAGGAAAGCTCTTGCTAACAGCCCAGAAGCATTGCGACGCTTCTCTGGATGATTTGCCCACCAACACTTCACATCAGCTCAAGCCGGCTGCCCGGAGGAAAGGGGCTAGGAAAGATCGTAGCAGGCACGGTTGTTGCTGCACGAGAAGTGCCTGCTCCGGAGGCTTCTTGCGAGCAGCGCTAAAAGCACGCGAACATCGCGTTTCTGTGCTTTCCTGAACAGCTTGCGCTGGGACAGTTACAGCCGTGTTTTGCAAGCTGTCCGGGGTTCTGAGGCACTAAAAGTGCGGATGTGTGGCGACTGTGCAAGACGAGAACCGGCTGCTCTGAAAGCCCTTCCTGCTCGTCACGTACGCTTTCTAGCAGCTCTACGGACACACACGCGTCAGCCTCTTCACTGTCCTACACAGCTAGCACGCTGGCAGTTACCGTCAACTTGGAAGCAGCCGCGCAGAAGGCAGTCGCCCTGCAACCGGCGAACAGCGCACATTCGCGGCTACACGCGAGCTGGCCGCACTCGGAGCTTTCGCGGCTCTTCTCTCGCTCTTTCCCGCAGAGCTCCGGCGATGCACAACTCGAACCGCGAAAGCCGCAATGAGCTTTGTGCAAGCTGCGCAGAAGAAACAAGGCACTAAACCGGCAAATGTCCAGCTAATCTCCAACGTGAAAAGGCTCAGCAAGGAAAGCTCTTGCTAACAGCCCAGAAGCATTGCGACGCTTCTCTGGATGATTTGCCCACCAACACTTCACATCAGCTCAAGCCGGCTGCCCGGAGGAAAAGAGGCTAGGAAAGATCGTAGCAGGCACGGTTGTTGCTGCACGAGAAGTGCCTGCTCCGGAGGCTTCTTGCGAGCAGCGCTAAAAGCACGCGAACATCGCGTTTCTGTGCTTTCCTGAACAGCTTGCGCTGGGACAGTTACAGCCGTGTTTTGCAAGCTGTCCGGGGTTCTGAGGCACTAAAAGTGCGGATGTGTGGCGACTGTGCAAGACGAGAACCGGCTGCTCTGAAAGCCCTTCCTGCTCGTCACGTACGCTTTCTAGCAGCTCTACGGACACACACGCGTCAGCCTCTTCACTGTCCTACACAGCTAGCACGCTGGCAGTTACCGTCAACTTGGAAGCAGCCGCGCAGAAGGCACTCGCCCTGCAACCGGCGAACAGCGCACATTCGCGGCTACACGCGAGCTGGCCGCACTCGGAGCTTTCGCGGCTCTTCTCTCGCTCTTTCCCGCAGAGCTCCGGCGATGCACAACTCGAACCGCGAAAGCCGCAATGAGCTTTGTGCAAGCTGCGCAGAAGAAACAAGGCACTAAACCGGCAAATGTCCAGCTAATCTCCAACGTGAAAAGGGTCAGCAAGGAAAGCTCTTGCTAACAGCCCAGAAGCATTGCGACGCTTCTCTGGATGATTTGCCCACCAACACTTCACATCAGCTCAAGCCGGCTGCCCGGAGGAAAAGAGGCTAGGAAAGATCGTAGCAGGCACGGTTGTTGCTGCACGAGAAGTGCCTGCTCCGGAGGCTTCTTGCGAGCAGCGCTAAAAGCACGCGAACATCGCGTTTCTGTGCTTTCCTGAACAGCTTGCGCTGGGACAGTTACAGCCGTGTTTTGCAAGCTGTCCGGGGTTCTGAGGCACTAAAAGTGCGGATGTGTGGCGACTGTGCAAGACGAGAACCGGCTGCTCTGAAAGCCCTTCCTGCTCGTCACGTACGCTTTCTAGCAGCTCTACGGACACACACGCGTCAGCCTCTTCACTGTCCTACACAGCTAGCACGCTGGCAGTTACCGTCAACTTGGAAGCAGCCGCGCAGAAGGCACTCGCCCTGCAACCGGCGAACAGCGCACATTCGCGGCTACACGCGAGCTGGCCGCACTCGGAGCTTTCGCGGCTCTTCTCTCGCTCTTTCCCGCAGAGCTCCGGCGATGCACAACTCGAACCGCGAAAGCCGCAATGAGCTTTGTGCAAGCTGCGCAGAAGAAACAAGGCACTAAACCGGCAAATATCCAGCTAATCTCCAACGTGAAAAGGCTCAGCAAGGAAAGCTCTTGCTAACAGCCCAGAAGCATTGCGACGCTTCTCTGGATGATTTGCCCACCAACACTTCACATCAGCTCAAGCCGGCTGCCCGGAGGAAAAGAGGCTAGGAAAGATCGTAGCAGGCACGGTTGTTGCTGCACGAGAAGTGCCTGCTCCGGAGGCTTCTTGCGAGCAGCGCTAAAAGCACGCGAACATCGCGTTTCTGTGCTTTCCTGAACAGCTTGCGCTGGGACAGTTACAGCCGTGTTTTGCAAGCTGTCCGGGGTTCTGAGGCACTAAAAGTGCGGATGTGTGGCGACTGTCCAAGACGAGAACCGGCTGCTCTGAAAGCCCTTCCTGCTCGTCACGTACGCTTTCTAGCAGCTCTACGGACACACACGCGTCAGCCTCTTCACTGTCCTACACAGCTAGCACGCTGGCAGTTACCGTCAACTTGGAAGCAGCCGCGCAGAAGGCACTCGCCCTGCAACCGGCGAACAGCGCACATTCGCGGCTACACGCGAGCTGGCCGCACTCGGAGCTTTCGCGGCTCTTCTCTCGCTCTTTCCCGCAGAGCTCCGGCGATGCACAACTCGAACGGCGAAAGCCGCAATGAGCTTTGTGCAAGCTGCGCAGAAGAAACAAGGCACTAAACCGGCAAATGTCCAGCTAATCTCCAACGTGAAAAGGGTCAGCAAGGAAAGCTCTTGCTAACAGCCCAGAAGCATTGCGACGCTTCTCTGGATGATTTGCCCACCAACACTTCACATCAGCTCAAGCCGGCTGCCCGGAGGAAAAGAGGCTAGGAAAGATCGTAGCAGGCACGGTTGTTGCTGCACGAGAAGTGCCTGCTCCGGAGGCTTCTTGCGAGCAGCGCTAAAAGCACGCGAACATCGCGTTTCTGTGCTTTCCTGAACAGCTTGCGCTGGGACAGTTACAGCCGTGTTTTGCAAGCTGTCCGGGGTTCTGAGGCACTAAAAGTGCGGATGTGTGGCGACTGTCCAAGACGAGAACCGGCTGCTCTGAAAGCCCTTCCTGCTCGTCACGTACGCTTTCTAGCAGCTCTACGGACACACACGCGTCAGCCTCTTCACTGTCCTACACAGCTAGCACGCTGGCAGTTACCGTCAACTTGGAAGCAGCCGCGCAGAAGGCAGTCGCCCTGCAACCGGCGAACAGCGCACATTCGCGGCTACACGCGAGCTGGCCGCACTCGGAGCTTTCGCGGCTCTTCTCTCGCTCTTTCCCGCAGAGCTCCGGCGATGCACAACTCGAACCGCGAAAGCCGCAATGAGCTTTGTGCAAGCTGCGCAGAAGAAACAAGGCACTAAACCGGCAAATGTCCAGCTAATCTCCAACGTGAAAAGGGTCAGCAAGGAAAGCTCTTGCTAACAGCCCAGAAGCATTGCGACGCTTCTCTGGATGATTTGCCCACCAACACTTCACATCAGCTCAAGCCGGCTGCCCGGAGGAAAAGAGGCTAGGAAAGATCGTAGCAGGCACGGTTGTTGCTGCACGAGAAGTGCCTGCTCCGGAGGCTTCTTGCGAGCAGCGCTAAAAGCACGCGAACATCGCGTTTCTGTGCTTTCCTGAACAGCTTGCGCTGGGACAGTTACAGCCGTGTTTTGCAAGCTGTCCGGGGTTCTGAGGCACTAAAAGTGCGGATGTGTGGCGACTGTGCAAGACGAGAACCGGCTGCTCTGAAAGCCCTTCCTGCTCGTCACGTACGCTTTCTAGCAGCTCTACGGACACACACGCGTCAGCCTCTTCACTGTCCTACACAGCTAGCACGCTGGCAGTTACCGTCAACTTGGAAGCAGCCGCGCAGAAGGCAGTCGCCCTGCAACCGGCGAACAGCGCACATTCGCGGCTACACGCGAGCTGGCCGCACTCGGAGCTTTCGCGGCTCTTCTCTCGCTCTTTCCCGCAGAGCTCCGGCGATGCACAACTCGAACCGCGAAAGCCGCAATGAGCTTTGTGCAAGCTGCGCAGAAGAAACAAGGCACTAAACCGGCAAATGTCCAGCTAATCTCCAACGTGAAAAGGCTCAGCAAGGAAAGCTCTTGCTAACAGCCCAGAAGCATTGCGACGCTTCTCTGGATGATTTGCCCACCAACACTTCACATCAGCTCAAGCCGGCTGCCCGGAGGAAAAGAGGCTAGGAAAGATCGTAGCAGGCACGGTTGTTGCTGCACGAGAAGTGCCTGCTCCGGAGGCTTCTTGCGAGCAGCGCTAAAAGCACGCGAACATCGCGTTTCTGTGCTTTCCTGAACAGCTTGCGCTGGGACAGTTACAGCCGTGTTTTGCAAGCTGTCCGGGGTTCTGAGGCACTAAAAGTGCGGATATGTGGCGACTGTGCAAGACGAGAACCGGCTGCTCTGAAAGCCCTTCCTGCTCGTCACGTACGCTTTCTAGCAGCTCTACGGACACACACGCGTCAGCCTCTTCACTGTCCTACACAGCTAGCACGCTGGCAGTTACCGTCAACTTGGAAGCAGCCGCGCAGAAGGCAGTCGCCCTGCAACCGGCGAACAGCGCACATTCGCGGCTACACGCGAGCTGGCCGCACTCGGAGCTTTCGCGGCTCTTCTCTCGCTCTTTCCCGCAGAGCTCCGGCGATGCACAACTCGAACGGCGAAAGCCGCAATGAGCTTTGTGCAAGCTGCGCAGAAGAAACAAGGCACTAAACCGGCAAATGTCCAGCTAATCTCCAACGTGAAAAGGGTCAGCAAGGAAAGCTCTTGCTAACAGCCCAGAAGCATTGCGACTCTTCTCTGGATGATTTGCCCACCAACACTTCACATCAGCTCAAGCCGGCTGCCCGGAGGAAAAGAGGCTAGGAAAGATCGTAGCAGGCACGGTTGTTGCCGCACGAGAAGTGCCTGCTCCGGAGGCTTCTTGCGAGCAGCGCTAAAAGCACGCGAACATCGCGTTTCTGTGCTTTCCTGAACAGCTTGCGCTGGGACAGTTACAGCCGTGTTTTGCAAGCTGTCCGGGGTTCTGAGGCACTAAAAGTGCGGATGTGTGGCGACTGCCCAAGACGAGAGCCGGCTGCTCTGAAAGCCCTTCCTGCTCTTCACGTACGCTTTCTAGCAGCTCTACGGACACACACGCGTCAGCCTCTTCACTGTCCGACACAGCTAGCACGCTGGCAGTTACCGTCAACTTGGAAGCAGCCGCGGAGAAGGAAGTCAGACAATTACTCCAACACCTGAAATGCCTGCTCTAAAAGTTCTTGCTGCTCCTCACCGACTCTTCCCACCACATCTACAGGCTCAGAAACATTGAGTCTCTGGGCTTTCTTCCACCAGCAGGACTCTGACACTTACCATCACCTAGAGCTGCTGCACAGTGAGAAATAAATCTTAAAAATCACTAACTCAGACGATTGCTTTAACACCAAAAGTGCCACCTCTGAAAGTTTACTGGTGTACATGGTGGCAAAAGTCGGAGTCCTGATTGTCTAGGAAAGAACGGAGCCCCAGTGTTGCTGGGCTTGTAGATGCGGTGGCAAGAGCCACTGAGGGGTTTTCAGAGCTGGCACTTCTGGTGTGGGATCTATCATCCAACGTTCATGATATATAAGAGTGTTTTCACTGGGCGGCCATAAGTACACCGTGGTAAACGTTGGAGTGCTGGTGTTCTAGGAAATCTCGCAGTCCCAATATTTGTGAGCCTGTAGATGCGGTGGCAAGAGCCGGGCAGGAGAAGCAAGAGCTTTCAGAAATGTCACTTCTGGTGTGGGAGCAGTCTTCTGACTGTGTGATTTTTAAGATTTTTTTCAAAAGGGACTGCTGAGTTGAGGTGATGGTAGACGTCGGAGTCCTGGTGTCCCAGGAAATGCCGGATCCCCAATGTTTGTGAGCCTGTAGATGTGGTGCCTAGAGCTGGTGAGAAGCAGCAAGACATTCCAGAGCTGACACTTCTGGTGTGGGAGCAGCTGTCTGACATTCACCATTTTTAAGCTGTGGTTTAACACTAGGCGGACAGCTCGAGCTGGTGTTAAACGTCGGAGTCCTGGTGGTCTAAGAAATCCCGGAGCCCCAATGTTTCCTGGCCTGTAGATTTTTTTTATGCCTGTAGATCTTTACCACCCTGTCCTGGTGGTCTAGGAAAGCCCGGAGCCCCAGAGTTTGGAGCCTGTATGTGTGGTAGCAAGAGCCGGTGAGGAGCAGCAAGGGTATTCAGAGCTGGTCACCATGTAACAAAAGGTTCAGGATTTTTAAGATTTTTTCCCACTGAGCAGTAGGGACTGTTTCTCACTCCTTACAAATGAGTCCTTCGTCAGGAAAAGAAAAAAAAAACAGACTTCCTCTTCCATTAATTGTTTCTCTAAGCTATATGGGTACATGACTATGTTTTATAACTGTATTCTTGTCCTGTTTCTGGCTAGGATAGAGTTAATATTTACCTGAGCTGGGTGGAGTACTGAAGCTGGTAGCCCCTATGGCTGGGATAGTTAACTAATCAGCTAACTGCTGGGGCTCAGTATGTAAGTGAGGAGGGTGGTGAAAGGAGCCTCCTGCTACGTGGAAGAAACTAGGTGTGGAGATTTGTTGTAAGCCATTATACTATATTTGTATTGCATCACTGTTTTGTTTTCTTCTGTCATTACTGTTAAATTTACTTTTTGTTCAATCTCAACCCACGGGTTTGGTTTTTTTCCTGGTTTTCTTTTGTTTACCAAATCTCCCCCTGTTCTCTTGGAGAGTGGGGGGGGAGTGAGAGAGAGACTGCGTAGTCTGGTCCCGATCGGGGCTGAACTACAACAATTCTTTAAGAGCATACATATATAGTTGTGATTAACTTATTGTCCCCTATATCAATCCCCCCTTTTTATCACACTAAGTAAATTCTTTTACTTAAACAGTTTCCCTGAATGATATGAAGCATCATACATGGTTTTGTTAGTGGGGGGGGGGCTAAGGTGGTAGCTTCTGTAGGAAACTGCTAGAAGTCGCTCCCCTTTGTTCAGTGGACTCGGCCGGGCCTAGAGCGGACCCGCTGCTGGCCAAGGCCAAGCCAATTGGTAGCAGAATGTCCCATGATAATGCCTCTGTGATAACGTATTCAAATAGGGGAAAACAGAAAAAAAAAAAAAAAGGGAGAGATGTGAAGCAGCTGAGCGGGGGGCAGAGGCACAGAGGGGGAGGCGCAGGCCTTATGGGCCTTGCAGGCCTCACCCTCTGGCCTCTCGCCAAGCGGCTGACTGGGCCCGAATTGGTCCGGCCCGGCTGCAGGAAGTGGAGAGGAGAGGAGAAGTGAATAAGATGTAAAAAGGATCCTGAGAGACATCTACCAGCCTGTTGTGAGGAACGGCTGCAGATGCCCAGGTCAGTTCAGAAGGAGTGGGAGGAGTAATGCGGCTCCTGGCCAAGATTCCCCTGCAGCCTGTGGTGACGACCATGGTGGAGCAGGTTGTCCCCCTGCAGCCCATGGAGGTCCACGGAGGGGCAGAGATCCACTTGGAGCCCGTGAAGGATCCTGTACTGGGGGAGGTGGATGCCTGAAGGCAGCTGTGGCCCATGGAGGGCCCGCTGGGACAGCCGTTCTGGAGAGACTGCACCCCGTGGAAGAGATGACCCATGCCGGAGCAGTTTCAGGAAGGACTGTGGCGTACGGGTGGGACCCCACAACAGAGCAGGGGAGGAATGCGAGTTCTTCCCCCAACCATGAAGCAGCAGTGTAAAACAACGCGTGATGAACTGACCGCAATCCCCATTCCCTCTTCCCCCTCCTGTGCCACTCGGGGGGGGGAAGGTAGTAGAGATAATGTTAAGCTTGGGAAGAGGGAGGGGTGGAGGGAGGTTATCTTGTTCTCTGTCTCATTATCTTGCTGTTTGTAGTAATAAATGAATAGTTTTCCCCAAGTCGAGTCTGTTTTGCCCGTGATGGTAACTTTAAGGATTTCTCCCTGTCCTTATCTCAAACCTCGAGCCGTTTTTCCTTACGTTATCTCCCCCTGTTCTCTCGGAGGGTGGGAGGAGTGAGAGAGAGACTGCGTAGTCTGGTCCTGATCGGGGCTGAACTACGACAGTGTTACTTTCTTAAACATTCTCCAAACCCATAGGTACAGCACAATAGTTAATAGTAATAAAACTCCTAAGCTAATCAATAAGATCACAACGGGGCGCACCATAGTATTAAGGATCCCTGTTGCCTCTGTCCCAGCCCCACTCATGCCCTGAGTACATTTCCATTTTGTGCATAACCACAGTGGCCAAGTTTAAGCCCGACCGTTTAAAAGGTGGTCCCATGCTTCCTGTAAACCCAAGGGAGGCGTGAGACCACGGCCATTTGGTGTCCTTTTGATTACAAGTTGGTGGTAAGATGCAGGAAAATATTGTAAGCCCAACCACAATTCCAATTAAACAATTGGTCATTTTAGGATTTAGTTGGTCTAGTGGATTAGTACAGCTACTTCTGTAGATAATGTACTGCCTTTGGTGACCTGCTAAAATGGGTTTTATATTTCCTATAATAAAATGACAAATAAGATATAAACTGCACCGATGACAGATTTGGGCGAGATTAGTTACTGGCCGGTCCCGGTTTCTTTGTCCGGTATCGTTTGCTGTGGTGTCCCTCCGGTTCACTACTGCACTGTTCCCGCCCTTATCCGTTCGAACGAGTTTAAGTCTCAAGTCTTCATTGTTGTCTGGAGTTACTTTCCACAAGGTTGCAGAGGCTCTCTTGATCCGAGTATGGTGTATCCAGGAGTTCTGTCCCTTTACCTTAATTGCCGTGTAGGTGGTGAGGAGGACTTGAAAAGGTCCGGCCCACTGTGGTTCCAGAGTTTTTTCTGTAAGAGATTTAACATATACATAGTCCCCTGGTTGTATATCGTGAACAGGCCCATCCAGACCCCTACGACGTGTTCCCATTGCATGTTTTTCAATTCTTTTTAATTGTTTGTTTAGTGCCACCATATAGGAGGTCATTATTTCTTCACCAATTTGTGAAGACGTTCCCTTTTGTACCCCATAGGGTCGTCCATATAGAATTTCGAATGGACTAAGCCCTTCTCTTGCTCTTGGTCTGGTTCGTATTCGTATAAGAGCTAATGGTAAAGTTAGATTAGTTTCCTGACCCAACTTGACAATCTGTTGTTTGATTGGGTGATTCATTTTCTCCACCTGGCCACTTGATTGTGGTCGGTAAGAGGTATGTAATTGCCACTCTATCCCTAGATGGTGGCTAATTGCTTGTACTATTCTGGACACAAAATGTGGTCCTCTATCCGAGGGCATTACTGCTGGGACTCCAAACCTAGGTACTATTTCCTGGAGCAGTATTTTGGTTACTTCCCAGGCTTTAGCAGTTCCGCACGGGAAAGCTTCTGGCCAGCCTGAAAAGGTATCCGTAAGTACTAATAAGTATCGATACCCCCCTTTTCTAGGGAGTTCTGAGAAATCAATCTGCCAACGTTGTCCCGGACCATTCCCCTTTCCGATTTTTTCAAGTTTCGGCCCTTTTACAACTTTAGGATTAGTCTGGAGACAAAGATCACATTGTTGAGTTACTTGTCTAGCGGTAGTGTCTAAGTTTCACGCTATTATGTTCCTGATGAGATCTTTATATAGGGCTTCTGCCCCCGCCTCCCCCCAGTGTCTTTTTCTATGTTCTTCTCGGACTACTGACCATATCATGTAGGAGGGAATTACTACCCTCCCGTGTGAGGGGTAGTAATTGGCCCACCCTTCCTCATTATATGACCCCTTTAGATCATTAATAAGTTTGCCGACTTCCTTTGTGTATTCTGGTTTACCTTCTAGAAATACCTGTCCATCAGGTATTAGCGCACCCTCTACCTTGATTGTTTCTCTAGCTGCTTGTTTTGCTTCCCTATCTGCCAGCTCATTTCCTCTTTCCAATTCTGTGCTCACTTTCTGGTGTGCTTTAATATGCATAATTGCCACCTTTTTGGGAAGCTGGACTGCATTCAGGATTTTCAAAATCCCTTCTGCGTGTTTGATGGTTTTTCCATGAGAATTTAACAGTCCTCTTGCCTTCCATATTGCTCCATGGGCATGTACCACCCCAAAGGCATATTTAGGGTCAGTCCAAATGTTTACAGTCCTTCCCTGGGCTCTCTCCAGGGCTCAGGTAAGGGCTATGATCTCGGCCTTTTGGGTTGAGACATCGGCTGATAGTGGCCTGGACTCTATCACCTTTTCAAAAGTGGTAACAGCATATCCGGAATGTCGCCTTCCATTTAACATATAGCTGCTTCCATCGGTGAACCAATGTTCGGCTCCATCGACAGGGACATCTTTAAGATCCGTTCGACTAGAATACATGGTTTCAATTGTTTCCACGCAGTCATGACTCACCGGCTCCCCGATGTTCCCATCAAGGAATGAGGCCGGATTGATGATGTTTGTGGTCACGATTTCAACATCATCCTGTTCAACCATTATAGCTTGATATTTCAGGAACCTTTGTGGGGAAAGCCAATGCCCTCCTTTTGCTTCAAGGACCGCAGATACAGTCTGGGAAACTAGGACAGTCATTTTCTGGCCTAGAGTGAACTTTCAGGCTTCTTGAATGTTTAGAATGACAGCTGCTACTGCTCTCAGACAGCTGGGCCACTGTCGTAGTTCAGCCCCGATCGGGACCAGACTACACAGTCTCTCTCTCGCTCCCCCCACCCTCCGAGAGAATAGGAGGAGATGATATAAGAAAAACGGCTCGAGGTTTGAGATAAGGACGGGAAGAAATTTGTAAAGTTACCGTTACAGGCAAAACAGACTCGACTTGGGGAAAAACACTCATTTATTTCTAAAACTAGCAGGAGAATGAGACAGGGAACAAGATAACCTCCCCCCACCCCTCCCTCTTCCCGGGCTTAACATTATCTCTACTACCTTCCCCTCCCGAGCGGCATGGAGGGGGGGGTCGGGGGCGGTGGGGGGGGGAATGGGGGTCGCAGTCAGTTCATCACGCGTTGTTTTACGCCTCTGTGTCATCGTCGGGGGAAGAACTCCTTGCATTCCTCCTCTGCTCCAGCGTGGGGTCCCTCCCACGGGCCACAGTCCTTCGTGAAACTGCTCCGGCGTGGGTCATCTCTTCCACGGGGTGCAGTCCTGCGAGCGACGGAGGAACGTACGACAAAAGACTCAATATGAGTAATAAGCGTAGTTCGATTTATTAGTCCCGGGTGCACATATTTATATTGCTAAGATAAAATATGCCTACTAGTCATTGCGTGATTGGCTTAAGCTCTAATAGTTACATTTGCATATCCTTGCTACTTGCAGTTAGCTAATCTGGAAAGTCCCGTTAACCTGAAAGTCCCGTACTTTTCATGTTTTCACTTTCTCAGAGTTGTTTACGATCTTCTTCAAGGTTGCTTCGTTTACTTTCTCACAGGAAGCTTCATTACTTTCTCACAGGCGGCCTCATTATTTTCTCACAGGTGGCTTCAGTACTTTCTTACAGGCGGCTTCATTACTTTCTCACAAGCGGCTTCAGTGATGTCCTTGAGGCCTGCTGCTCACAAACATAACAATTCCATTCGGTCTGGATTGTTCACTAAGTGTCCCTGATACTCCAGGTATCCAACAAATCCCCCTTTTTGTTTTGAACAATCCAGACCCACTTATGCGCTAATAACAAAAAATCAATGGCTGCTAGATTCTGCAAAAATATCATGACGCATACTATCCATGTCTTCTAATAATCCTGATAACATGCTAGAGGTTAAATTCATTTGCTTTTGTGCCCAACAAGCTAATTTATTTAAGTTAGCTAAAGCTTTTGCAGTTGCTGCCCAAGGAACAAATAAAGATAATGCTATCCGCTCAGCTGTACCCAACAGGGTTAAATTGCCGTCACAATGGGGAGTCAATACTTTTAGCGATCTTCTTGCTCGAGTGTGATTCCGTAATGTTCTCATAGGTGGAGCAAACATTATCAATTTTCCAAAATAACATGGTCCTCCTATGGCTCTTTTTGGTACTCCTGACCTTATTTTACTACAATATCAACTAGGTTCATGTAGGCCTCTACTGAATCTCCCTTTTCTTCTTTTTTTTTTTTTTTTTTTTTTTTTATGAGCCAGATTGTCTGTATTGAGTTGTTAATCATTTTTTGCAAGCATGGTATGTTATGCCTAGTATGATGCCTAGTATCATAATTCCGATTTTAACCAAGGACAGCAACCACCCAGTTATGCCACACACAAGCTTAGTTAATAAAATTACTGATCACATGTTTATGCATATTCATGATTACAAAGCAAAGCTAAGTTTCAGTACCTTCTAGTAATTTTCTACTATAACATTTTTCTACTATTATGGATATAACAACTCCAGTAACTTTCTTATCTACAAGAGCAATGACTAGTTTTCTGCAGGCCTCTGTTGAAACAAGCCATAAATTCTGCTAACAATGTTTTGTATCTTAAAGCTTCCCTTCTCATTCCATGGCTTTCTTCCTGAGAGCATGATTGCATTCCTCCCCCAAGGTCGGTGTGCTTTCACTGATACCATACTGGCTCAGCGAAATACCACATCTCCCCCTTCTTTGTTTAGGAGAAGAGGCTTGTTTCAACGCTTTATCTATTAAAGTTTGCACACATTTTAAGACACAGAATTATAGATCAAAATACATATATAAAAGGAATGAATAAGCATCCTACAGCTATTAGTAACAAGCTTTTATCAAGTCACCAAAAGATGTCTGAATATATCAAAACCATCACTTTGTTGCTGGTTTTGTACTCCTTTTTGCAAGTTTTGAATACTTTTGTGAATAGATTCCGAATGATCAGACAGATTCATGCAGCAAAGCCCATCAAAATCCTGACAACCATGATTTTGTGCTAATAATAAAAAAAATCTATTGCTGATCTATTCTGTTACTAACCCAACTATGCCAAAGACACCGCTGAGCAAGAGGATGTTTATCAGCCGGGTCAGAGCAGAGAAGGGAGGCAGGCGCAGCACCTTCAGGGCGTCCCCTGTTGTAAATAAAGTGTGCTCTGGGTCTGTCCTCTCCCCTTCGCTCCGAGCCACCTCTGTTTATACCCTCAGCAGATTCAGTGAAAGAGTCCTGACTAGGTGTTGCTGCATGCGTGGCCAGCGCATACAACAAGGCCTGACTAGACGTTGCTGCATGCGTGGCCAGCGCATGCAACAAGGCCCGTCAAATATGTGCTCTGCGGGCTAACAGCGGTTCTGTTTTGTAAAGTAGCATAGTATATAGAATCTACATCAGTTAACAGCGTTGATAGTGCCGATACAGTTGTATTTATTTGCTTAGCAAGCCAACAGTCCAATTTATTTAGCATAGTTAATGCCTAGGCACTTGCCACACCAGGTGTAAAGACTGAAGCAGCAATAATTTTACTTAGTTTCCAAAACTCTGTATTATCTTGGCAACCAGATTCAATGCTATGTATGCTTCGTTTAGGTCTTTTATGCTGTCTGGATTTTGATATGTGCTCGCATGATTACGTCATGCTGTGTCGTTGCAATGTATAGATCTTAAAGCATTTACAATCATTACCCCTCTAGAAACATTAGCTCTTGAATAGTTAAAAAGAAATAGAAGTCCATCTTTACTGATCCCAAAAAGTTCCATCTTTTGTAGTTTTAGCACTCAGCACTTGTGGTTGCTGCTGTTTTACACAGAGTTGCCGTCCTACCGGTATCTGGCAGGTCAACCAAACATGTTCTGAAATACCCGCAGATGATACAGACAGGGATCCACTTGTTTACTGCTCCTGTAAAGACATAAGCGTATCCCTTCCCCCATGTTATAAGAGGGAACGGTCCTTCCACTTATACAAAGCTCGACTCAGACAGGAGTATCTGTTAACCATGTCAGGGGCGGGGGGGTGGGGGCGCCTGGCGGCGGCTGTGGCCCAGACATATAAGAGGAAAGAAAACTAAAACCTGAGGTTTAAGACAAGAATAGGGAGGGATCCTTAAAGCCACCGCTACAGGCAAAACAGACCATCACTAAAACCAAAGCAGGATAAGGAAAAAGGGAACAAGACAACCTCCCCCCACCCCTCCCTCTTCCCAGGCTTAACACCATCTCCACCTCCCTCCCCTGCCCCCTTAGCGGGACAGGGATGGGGGGCGGGGGGGGGGAAAGAGGGAATGGGGGTTACAGACAGTTAATCACGCGCCGCTTTATTGATATCAACGGTTTAACGGCTGCACCTACAGCAGCAGCCATGACTGTAGCCTTTTCTTGTTCTAACATTCGCTCAGCAGCTTCCAGCAGTTGCCCTGTACTAGATCCTTTTGGCAGCACACTGAGGGCTCTCTTAGTTTTTTGGGTTTGTTTTTTGTTTTTTGTTTTTTTTTGATTAGCATTATTAAAGGCAAGCATATCTAAGAACTTTGCTTTCATGTCATCATCCAGATCAGGGTGAGCCATAATTGCAGTGTGCAACCGATCAATAAATTTCCCATATGGTTCTGTGGGACCTTGTCTTCTTGATGTAAAGGCAGGTCCAGACTTTTCATCGTGCACCCTAGCAAGCGCTCTATAAGCCAAATCTTGGCCCAGTTGTAACACTTTGGTAGCAAATTGCGCTTGCCAATCAGATCGTG